>NW_025999898.1:3925406-4008238 GCF_001458135.2 Marmota marmota marmota
GTTATACAAAAGTACATACAAGAGGAAGTGAGGGGAAAGGGAAAAATAATACAAGGGGGAGAGATGAATGACAGTAGAGGGGGTAGAGTGAGAAGATGGGAGGGGAGGGGAGGGGAGGGGGGATAGTAGAGGATAGGAAAGGCAGCAGAACACAACAGACACTAGTATGGCAATATGTAAATCAATGGATGTGTAACTGATGTGATTCTGCAATCTGTATATGGGGTAAAAATGGGAGTTCATAACCCACTTGAATCAAAGTGTGAAATATGATATATCAAGAACTATGTAATGTTTTGAACAACCAACAATAAAAAATTTTTAAAAAAGGAAAAAAAAAGAAATTTAAAAAAATTATAAAAAAATAAATAAAATTTATTCTAATTTGTTATATGTGATATAAGAATGATATGTATGCTATATATTATGCATATATAGCACAATTTTTCATATCTCTGGTTTTACACGTTGTAGACTCACACCATTCGTGTTTTCATATATGTACTTAGAGTAATGATATTCATCTCATTTCATAAATGTATTGAATGAGTAAAGGAATTGGCCAGCCTCCATTTTCTCTTTTCACAACACCTCCCAGCCAACCAGTGACTTGCTCTCTGTGATTGTTGGTCAGTTTTCACTTTATTTAAGTTTTATAAATGAAATCATACAATAGGTATTCTTTCCTCAATGTCTTCCTGAACCATACAAGTTGCTTTTGAGTGTCACCCCTGATGAGTTGAATTGCACTTCATCCTACTGGGGACACATCATGATTTTTGGGACCCTACACGCTTCTTCCTTCATGGATCCTTTATGTAGCTCAAATGTAAATTAAAATATATTTTATGCCTCATCAGAATAGAGGGAAATACAATCCATCCTGGATTATATTAATATTTCTTATGGTTATGAAATAAAATTTTTCTTAAAGCCCTAAAACTAGTCAGTCCTCCAGCACTTGTTCTTCCTGCTCTGATGGATGATCAGACCTGCTTACATATTACTCCATTTTTATTCATACTTAACTAGTGTTAAACTTTTAGTTCTAATTTCTAGAGGTAATATTTTGCATTCTGATGACTGAACTCAGGACTTTTACCACAGAACTATATTCACCAGTTCTTTTTAATTTTATATTGAGACAAAGTCATTCATTCTAAGTTGCTTAGAACATTATTAAGTTGCTGAAGCTATTCTGTAACTTGTGGTCCTCCTGCTTCAGACTCCCAAGTCACTGGGATATATACATTCACCACCATGCCTGGCTGGAGGTCATGTGTTAATCCTTTTAGTGTTGCAATGACAGTGCCACAGGCTATGTAAATCATGAGCATTGTAAGTGTACATGTTTCTTTATCTAGATACTGGGAAGTCCATTAGCATAACACTGGCATTTGAGGATGCTTTTGTTCAAGTCATGACAGGTGGAAGAGAAAATGGGGACAGAAAGAGAAAATTGGCCTGAATAACATCTTTATATCTGGACATCTTTTCTGCCATAACTAATCAAATCATATATATAACAAATATAATAAATAGATATATATCTGGACACTTTTGCTGCCATAACGAATCACATTCTTTTACTTTTATATATACAAGTATATATATAATTTATTATAATTGTTCCTCTTGGTTATATGGCTATATATAACATACTTTGGCATGTTATAACATACTTTGACATATCATATATAAATGATGCTTAATTTCCTATGTTTGTGGTTGTAAATGATGAAGTGTTACACTGGTTGTGTATTCATATATGAGCAGGACAGTTTTGTCTGATTCATTCTACTGCCTTTCCCAATCCTATCCTTCATCCTTTCTACCCATTCCCCTCTGTCCAATCCAGTGAACATCTCTCCTCTCTCCGCCCTACTTATTGTATGTTAGCATCCACATATCAGAGAGAGTATTCAGCCTTTGGATTTTCAATATTGGCTTATTTAACGTGGCATGATGGTCTCCAATTCCATCCACATATCAGTAAATGCTATAATTTCATTCTTCTTCATAACTGAGTAATATTCCATTATGTATATGTATCACATTTTCTTTTTCTTTTTTCTGAGGGCATGTTCTGGGCAATGAATTCAGGGACACTCAACCACCACTATTTTTTATTTTATTTAGAGACAGAGTCTCACTTATTAGTTAGCACTTTGATTTTACTGAGGCTGGCTTTGAACAATCTATCCTCCTGTTCCAGTTCCCAAGCTGCTGGAATCCCAGGTGTGCACCACCACACCCAAATTGTACCACATCTTTTTTATCCATTCATTGTTGAAAGGCACTCATTTTAGTTCTATAGGTTAGCTATTGTGAGTTGAGCTTCTATAAATATTGATGTGGTTGCATCACTATAATATGCTGATTCTAAGTTTTTTGGGTATGACAAGGAGTGGGAAAACTGGATCAAATTGTGGTTCCATTCCAAGTTTTCTAAAGAATCTCCAAACTGCTTTGCAAAGTGGTTGCAACAATTTGCAGTCCACTAGCATTTTATGGGTATACCTTTTTCTCAGCATCCTTGCCAACATTTAATGTTTTTGTATTCTCGATAAATGCCATTCTGATGGAGATGAGATAAAATTTTAGTTTAGTTTTAATTTGTATTCCTCTAATTCATAGAGATGGGGAACATTTTTCAAACATTTGTTACCCAATCACATTTCTTTTTCTGTGATGTGTCTGTTCAATTCATTTATCCATTTATTGATTGGGTTATTTTTTGTGTTACATTTTTGACTTATTTGTATATCATGGAGATTCATATTCTATCTGAGGTATAGGTGGCAAAGATTCTCTCTGATTCTGTAGACTCTCTCTTCATATTCTTGTTTCCTTTGCTGTGAAGAAAATTTTTAGTTTGATACCATCCCATTTATTGATTCTTAATTTTACTTCATGTGTTTAGGAGTTTTATTGAGGAATTTGATTTCTCAGCTAACATGATGGACAGCTGCAATTAATTTGTTTTGTAATAGATACAAAGTCTCTGACCTAAAGCCATGGTTCTTCATCCACTTTGAGTTTTGTGCAGGTAAGAGACAGGGGCTTAGTTTTATTTTGCTGCATATGGATTTTCAGTTTCCCCAGCACCATTTATTGAAGAGGCTCTCTTTTTTCTTTAGGGATTTAATTAAAAAAAATAGTTATAAGATTCTATCTTTTCTCCACTGTATGTTTAGGGTGTGTTTGTCTAGTATGAGATAACTGTATTCATCTGGGTGTGTCTCTGTGTATTCTAATCTGTACAATTGCTCTTCAGGTGTGTTTTGGTGCCAATACAATGCCAATTTTGTTACTATAATTCTGTAGAATAACTTAAGATCTGGTATTTTAATGCCTTTTGCTTCTGTTTTTGTACTTATAATTTCTTTGTCTATTCTAGGACACTTATTTCTTTAAATGAATTTTATGACTGCTTTTTTATTTGTATGAAGAACATAATTGGATTTTTAATAGAAAATTTCTAAAAATGTTTATATACTTTTTTGTAATATGGCCATTTTGACAATATTAACTCTACCCATCCAAGAACATGGGAAGTCTTTCCATTTTCTAAGATCTTCTTCAAGTTTTTTCATTAATGTTCTGTATTCTTAATTGTAGACATATTTTACCTCATTTTTTAGATTCTCAAATATTTGATTTTATATTATTTTTAAGGATAATGTGAATGGGATAATTTTCATGATATCTCTTTCAGGGGATTCATCATTAGTTGCAGAAATGTAATTGATTTATTGCTGTTAATTTTATATCCTGCTAGTTTGCTGAATTTGATCCTTCTCTAAAGTAGATCATATATTATGCCACAAAGCAACTCTTAGCAAATACAAAAATTAAAAAAATTTAATCCATTATGATCTGCATTCTGTCAGATCATAATGGATTAAAATTAGAAATCAATGATAAAAATAAAAAATAAAAATACTCCAACATCTGGAGACTAAATAATATGCTACTGAGTGAACAATGGGTTACAAAAACGTAAAGGAGAAGATGAAAAAATTCTCAGATGTAAATGAGAACACTCATACAACATATTGAAATTTCTGGGGAACTGTAAATGCAGTACTGATAGGAAAGTTCATTGCATGTAGTTCATTTGTTAATAGAAGAAAAACTCAACAAATAAATGACCTAAATTTCATTGCAAAGTCTTAGAAAAACAAGAAGAAATCAACACCAAAAGAAATAGAAGACAAGAAATAATTAAAGTAATAGCTGAAATATTTGAAATGAAAAAATTGAAGAAGAAAAAAAATTGGTAATTCAAAAAAAAAGTAAAATTGACAATATCTTGGCCATTTTAACAAAGCGAAGGAAAAAGAAAACTCAAATTACTAGCATATGTGATGAGAATAAATATATCACAAGAGGGATGAAGAAGAACATACAGAAGAAAATTAGAAATTATTTTGAAAACTTGTACTCAATAAAATATATAATATCAAAGGCATTGACAATTTTCTAGAGCCACAGAATTTGCCCAAATTGAATCAGGAAGGTATACACAATTTAAAGTGACCAATTTCAAGCAATGAAATAGAAGATTACATCAAAAGTCCACCAACCAAGAAAAGCCCAAAACAAAATGGATACATAGCTGACTTCTTCAAGACCTGTAAGGAAGAACTAATACTTATACTCTTCAAATTATTTCATAAAATAGAAAAAGAGAAAGCATTTACAAACTCATTCTATGAGGCCAATATCAACCTAATTTCAAACCCAGGCAAAAAAAAAGTCACATCAATATGTCTAATGAGCATGCATGCAAAAATCCTCATTAAAATTATGGCAAATCAAATGCAAAAACATATAAAAAAATAGTGCACCATGATTAAGGTGGGGTCCATACCAGAGATGCAAAGATGTTTCAACATACAAAAATCAATAAATGTAATTAATCACACTAATAGACTTAAAGAATCACATGATCATTGTAATAGATGAAGAAAAACTTTTTGACAAAATACAACACCCATATATATTAAAAACACTAGAAAAGCTAGGAATAACTGGAATATATGTCAACATCATAAAAGCTACCTATGCTAAGCCCCAGGTAAACATAATTGTAAATAAAAAAAAATGAAACCATTCCCTGTAAAAATGTAAATAAGACAGGGATGCCCCCTGTCCCCTCTTTTATTTAACATAGTTCTTGAAACCCTAGCCAGATAAATTAGACAGACAAAATAAATTAAATGATTATGGATAGAAAAAGAAAAACTCAAACTATAATTATTTGCCAATGATGTGATTCTATACCTAGAAGACCAAAAGAAAAATTCCACCAGAAAATATCTAGAATTAGTAAAGAATTCAGTAAAGTAGGAGGAAATAAAGTCAACACCCATATATCAAAGATATTTCTGTATATCAGTGACACATCCTTGGAAAGAAAAATGAAGAAAAGTACGACATTTACAATAGCCTCAAAAATAAATAAATAAATAATATACTTTGGAGTCAACCAAACAAAAGAAATAAAAGACCTCTACAATCAAAACTACAGAAAGCAAAGGGAAAAAAATTAAAAAGACCTTAGAAGATGAAAAGATCTATCTTGCTCTTGGATAGGCAAAATTAATATTATTAAAATGACATACTATCAAAAGCACTATACAGATTTAATGCAATTCCAATCAAAATCTCAATGAAATTTCTCAGAGAAATAGAAAAAGCAATCATAAAATTCATCTGGAAAAATAAGAGACCTAGAATAGCTAAAGCAAACCTTAGCAATAAGAATGAAGCAGGTGGCATCACTATACCAGAACTTAAACTATATTGCAGAGCAATAGTTACAAACAGCAGCTTGGTATTGGCACATAAATAATCTGGAAGACCATGGTTCAGAATAGAGGACACAGATATTAACCCACATAATTACAGTTATCTTTACTAGACAATGGTGAAAAAATGTTCATTGGAAAAAAGACAGCCTCTTCAACAAATGGTGCTGGGAAAACTGGAAATCCATATGCAACATAATGAAATTAAACCCTTATTGCTCACAATGCAGAAAACTCATCTCAAAATGGATCAAAGACCTAGAAATTAAACCACAGACACTGCATCTAATAGAAGAAAAAGTAGTCCCAAATCTTCTTCATGCCGGATTAGTCCCCAAGTTCCTTAATAAGACACTTTTAGAAGAAGAATAAAAATCAAGAATCAATAAGTGGAACGGATTTCAACTAAAAGGCTCCTTCTTAGCAAGAGAAACCATCAGTGAAGTGAATAGAGAACCTACGTTTTTGGAGCAAATTTTACCACAAGCACATCAGATACAGCACTAATTTCTAGGGTATATAAAGAACTTAAAAAGCTAAGCACCAAACACACAAACAAACAAACAAACAAACAACAACAAAATAAAAACAAATAACCCAATCAATAAATGGGCCAAGGAACTAAACAGACACAGACACTTCTTAGAAGAAGACATAAAATCAGTTAATAAATAGATGAAAAAAAAAGTTCAACATCTCTAGAATTTAGAGAAATGCAACTCAAAAGCACTCTAAGACTTCATCTCACTCCAGTCAGAATGGCAGCTATTAAGAATACAAAAAACAATAAGTGTTGGTAAGATTGTGGGGGAAAAAAGCACATTCATACATAGCTGGTGGGACTGTGAGTTGGTGCAGCCAATAGGGAAAGCAGTATGGAGATTCTTTGGAAAACTGAGAATGGAAACACCATTTGACCCAGCTATCCTAGTGTGAATGTCTAGAGCGTTCGGGTCCCTGGGTAAGGGTCACGAAGTAACCGGGACACAGGGGATGCAGAGCCAAGGCAGCAATCGCAACTGCATGCTGAAGTTTATTTGCAAGTTCCTTTTATACACTTCTTCTAACAAAGCAAGCAATTCTTCAATAACACTTTACCCACATTGTCCAAATATCATGCCTCAGCGGATACACAGAGCTAGATTCAAATTGTTCCTGTTTGTTTGATAAGTACCCTCCTAAAGTTCTTTGTAGACATTATCTACTCCTCTGAGGATGTATTTGTTTCTTCAGAATGTACTGTTCCCAGGATAAGTATGCAGGAAGCTTCTTCCTCTTGGCCAAACCATGCAGAACTTGTGACTTGCGATAAGGGGAAGAGAACTTTTCCTCCTCCTAGCTGAGGTTTGCCTCAGCTGACCTAAATCACAGCCACAGCTCTTGCAAAATGTCAGGCCTGAGGGAGCTAAACTCTGCACACTTAAACCCCAACATCCTAGCATACCCAAATGATTTAAAAACAGCTTTCAACAGGCTCACAGCCACATAAATGTTTAAAGCAACACAATTCATAATAGCTAAACTGTGGAACCAATCTAGATGCCCTACAGTAGATGAATGGGTAAAGAAAATATGGTATACACACACAATTGAAAAAAAAAGAGAATAAAATCATGGCATTTGTGGATAAATGGATGGACCTGGAGAATATAATGCTAAGTGAATTTAGCCAATCCCCCAAAACACTAAATGCTGAATGTCTTCTCTGATATAAGGAGGCTGATTCATAGTGGGGTTGGGAAGGGGAGCATGGGAGGAATAGAGGAATTCTTGATAGGGGAAATGAATAGAACCCAAACGGAAGGGGCATAGGGGTAGAAAAGACGGTGGAATGAGATTGACATCATAACCTCACTACATGTATAGAGATGCAAATATGGTGTGAATATACTTTGTATACAACCAGAGATATAAAAATTGTGTCCTATATTGTGTTCCATAAAATTGTAATATGAATTGTAATTCATTCTGATCTCATATATAACAAATTAAAATTTAAAAAAAATAATTTCAAAAATTAAAAAAAAAAAACTTCACTGTTTATAAATAAGACATCAGATTCTGGTTTATTTTAGTGGCATACCATAATTCTCTCTCATTACACAATCTTATATAATCTGTAAAAAGCAAAACGAAAAACTCACAAAATTATATTAATACTAAAAAATAATAAAATTATCAATTATCACCAGTAAAGGATGTATAGCACAGACGTCGAAACCCATGAAGTCAATAACCCATTATATCATTATAACTCTCTATATAACAATGTTTTATTTAAATTATAAATTATTCATAATTATATACATGTAATAAAATTTTAGCAGTGGTCAATGGTCAATGTCTATGCTTCCTGAAAGAGCAAATGTACTTGAAAATTAGACACTCAATTCTGTAAACGCATTGTCTTTAAAAAGTATCATTGAGTTAAGCATGTAAAGATCCCTGATGTGTCTGCAGATTGCCACATAAGAGCCTACTTTATTTTGTCCTTTTGTATGCTTTTTTTTTAACTTCTAAATCTTAGACTTAGGTAAACCATCCCTGTGAATAATATAATTCAGACATCCTGCTTCAACTGGTAGCTGTAAAAGTTAAAAGTTTTAAAAATGTGGGTTTTTTTTGCCCTGTGTAAAATATTTTTAAAGCTTAATTTCAATTTTTAATATTCCAAAGCCTTAGAACATAACAATAAATTTATTTTATTTTATTTTATTTTTGTCATAATATCAAGCTTGGTTAAAAGAATAATCTGTATTTAAAGTGCTCTTATTTAGTAATCTTAGAACTTGCACTCGTTTTTAAATTAACAGAGAAGGAGATTATAGTGGTAACTTAATATTCTCATTTAATTGATTTATTCTTCCTGTGAATAACAAGTGTATGCTTGCATGCATACAGTAATTCACAGCATGGCTTTAGTAAATCGGTGAGCTCTAGCAATCTGAGCATAAGTGATCATTCCTTTTGATTTCCAAATCACCTTTTGTCACCTGAACTCACATAGAACACTCAGTTTCACTGTACATTCATTTTCATGTCAGTGTCTTTGTGCAACATTTAAATCATTCCATAAATGTGTAGCTTAATTCATTGCTACTTTAATATGCACAATCTAATGATAGATTATATTTAGTGTTATTTAATGTGCTTATTCATTTTTATTTGTTGTTTTATATGTACATGACTGTAGGGTATATTTTGAACATTAAACATTATGAGTACAACCCCTTACAATTTTGATCCCATTCTTGTGGTTGAACATAATGAGAAGTTACACTGGTTGTTTACTCATATATGATCAAAGGAAACTGATACCTGAGACATTCTATTGTCTTCGCCCTCCTATCCCATCATTCCTCTTTGTCTAATCCAATGAATTTCTATACTTCCCCTCCCTACTCTCCATTGCTATGGGTTGGCATCTGTGTATCAGAGAAAGCATTTGACATTTGAATTTTGGGGATGGCATATTTCACTTAGCATGATAGTCTCATTTCCATCCATTTACTGGAAAATGTCATAATTTTATTGGGAAAAAAGCACTCATACCCAAGGGACTTATAAATAAATGGCATTTACATAGCCACATCAATGTTTATAGCAGCTTTATTCACAATATCCAAGATATTGAAGCAGCCTAGGTGCCAGTCAACTAATAAAGTAATAAAGAAAATGTGGTGTATATACACAATGGAATACTACTCAGCCATACGAAAAATGAAATTATGACATTTGCAAGTAAATGGATGGAACTGGAGACTATCTAAGTGAAATAAGCCAATACCCCCCAAAAAACAAAGGTCAAATGTTCTCCCTGATATGCGGTTTCTAACTCACTATAAGAATGAGGGGAGGTAGAAAAGAATAGAATTTTATTGGATTAGAAAAATGGCAATGGAGGGAAAGAAGTGGGAATGGGAATAGGAAAGATAGTAGAATGAATCAGACATTACTTTTCTATATGCACATATGAATACAAAAAATGTAAAACTAGAAAAAGGAAAGTTAGACTCTATATATTTATAATGCAACAATACATTCTAATTTTATCTATAAATAATAAGAACAAATGAAATATAATATAAAATGTAGAGGTTTTAAAAATTCAGTATATGATTTACTTCATCAGTTGGAAACATAGGACCCTTGTGAAATACACTGAGTATTATTGAACAAATATGAACAAATGGCCGATACTCATGCCTAAACTACCACCATACCTGTCAGGGCCTAAAGACAATGCATTTTTATCCATGTCTGAAGACATTCATTAGTTCTATAATTTGAGTCCTTTCAGTCCTTCCAGCCCCTATGACATTCCATGTAGCCAATGGTGACAGAATTGCTATTTGGTTGTAACTGACACATAGTCACAACCCTCAGTCTAACTTGCTGACAATAAAGGTTACAAACATGTGAACTGAGACATGCATACAAGTATCTTCTAAATAGTATCAAATAGCTTCTCCTAAGACTTTGCAACTGAGTTCCATGCCAAGCCAAATGTGAAAGGACCTGTGGAACAGACTTTGTGCTGTGGATAAATGTGACGGCACCCTGCAAGTTAATAAAACCATAAAGTTTATGTTCACCTGTTTAATTCTGACCTGAAAAAAAAATGTATCAAAGATACCATCTTAGACCTAAGGAGGAATCAAGAGAACTATGCACAAATTCACCATGAGGAGTCTGAGAAGAGGAAGAAAGCCATTCTAAGGTAATGGGGAGGCCCCAGAAGGGACTCACTGGCCTGCGCCCTAGGCAAAGACAGTGGGGATGACTATCTCATGGGATTCTGATCAGAATGTAAGAGGATGATATGCATGAGTTTGGACAACAGGAGGCACTTCAGACCAGTTAAGAGTGCTCAGGAAGGAACCACTAGTGTAATGAGCCACCTGGACCTGCCTGATGCTCTCTTGTTAGGGCTCACAGTTGTGACGTCCAACACCCCTAAGCCAGGCCTACTCCACTCCTGAACACCCACATGTCATCTTTATGTACTGGAGTCTGAATCAGGGCCCAGGGTGTAATCAGGAAACCTGGAGGAATTTAATTTGCATGCATATTCCCTCCCCTTCTTGGAGTGTTAAGAGGTCAAGTGAGAGAATTTGTTGAAACTCTTCTCAGCTTTGGGAACAGAAAGCAGAGCTCAGGATAACCTTCACCATGGCTCGGTCCTATCTCCGCCTCACATTCCTTGTTCAGTGCACAGGTGACATGATATGGAGGAAGAATAGGGTGTGGTAGAAAAGTCCACTGTTATGGGCCCTGATTCTACTCTTGTTTCTAGACAAAACTTATGTTCTCTGTGTTTTTCTCACTTCCATGGTCCTGGGCCCAGTTTGTGCTGACTCAGCAGCCCTCACTGGGAGCAGCACAAATATTGGGGATGGCTATAATGTGCAGTGGTACCAGCAGCTTCCAGAAACAGCCCCCAAACTCTTCATCTATAGTAATAGTAATCAACCCTCAGGGGTCCCTGATCATTTTTCTGGCTCCAGATCTGGAAACTCTGGTTCACTGACTATCACTGGGCTTCAGCCTGAGGATGAGGCTGACTATTACTGTCAGTCTTATGAAAAAAGCCTTAAGGCTCCCACAGTGCTCCAGGCTCATGGGGAAGTAAGACAAGAACCCCTTTACCATCTGTGAGGAGGGTAAACACCCAGAAGCTTTGCTCAGGCCTGCCCTATGGCTTGTTCTGCTAGCTCTGCAATAGGCCCAGCTGAATCTCCTGGTACTCCTTTAAGAAGCCTTTTGTACTCTGTCCCCAGAGTCATTCAGAACAGCATGTTCCTAGGAAAATGTCTCCATATAAATATAAATTTGTGTTCCTATTTAGCTTGAGAAGTGAACAGGATGGTGTAGTCTCTTTATCCTGAAAAATAGGAGGTGAGGCATCCAGTGCACTCTGGACATCTCAGACTTGACATCTGATGGGTAATATGGTTCCATCCTCCATTCTTCCCAGTTTCCAGACTCTTGAACTGTATCTTCTTCCCCTTATCCCTCATTCTCTATGTTTGTGATCCATGTTTTTGCCTTATGAGATAACTTTTCCAACAGGAAATATTTGGCAGACAATAAAACACCTATACATGAAAATTTTGATAAATTTTGAGATATTTTCACACCTTTGGGAATATCAGCACAATCAGGCAAAGGAATCCATGCCTCTGCCCACAAGCCCCTTTGCATACCCATCAGGACCCAGCAATTATACTTACAAATTAGACATTGAATTTTGTAAATGCATTGTCTTTAAAATACTATCATTGAGTTAAACATGTAAACATCCCTGATATCTCTGCAGATTGACATGTAAGAGCTTGATAAATTTTATCTTTTTATTTGCTTTTTCTTGAGGGGTGGTACCAGCAATCAAAATCAGGGGCACTTGACCATTGAGCCACATCTCCAGCCCTATTTTGTATTTTGACACAAGATCTCACAAAGTTGCTAGGGCTACAGTTTTGCTGAGGCTGGCTTTGAACTCGCAATTCTCCTGCCTCAGCCTCCCGAATTGCTGGGATTACAGGCATGTGCCACCACTCCTGCTTATTTACTTTTTAAAAAACTCTTTAATTGTAGACTAATGTAAACTGCACAATTATAGTATTTAGATGTTCTGCTTCAAGTGGCAGTAGTAAAAATAGTGTTAAAGTAAATTTTTTTGCTCTGAGATATTTTTCAAACAATTTCAAATTTCAATATTTAAAGTCATAGAACATAATAAAATGGGTTTTTCATACTTATTTTGGGGGGCTGGGGATGTGGCTCAAGCGGTAGTGTGCTCGCCTGGCATGAGTGTGGCCCAGGTTCGATCCTCAGCACCACATACAAACAAAGATGTTGTGTTCACCGAAAACTAAAAAATAAATATTAAAAAATTCTCTCTCTCTCTCTCTCTCTCTCTCTCTCTCTCTCTCTCTCTTTAAAAAATACTTTTTTTAGTTATAGATGGACAAAATACCTTTATTTTATTTATTTTTTATGTGGTGTTGAGGATTGAATCCAGTGCCTCACATGTGCAAGGAGGGTGCTCTACCTCTGAGCAACAACCCCAGCCCTAAAATGTTTTTTTTTTTAATTTTGTCATAATATCAAGCCTGGTTGAGAAAATAGTGTGCATTTAAAGTCTTCCAGATCAGTAATCTTAGAACTTGCACTTGTGTTTAAATTAATAAAGGCAGGTATTATTATACCCAGATAATATCCTCATTTAAGTGGTTTATTCTTCCTGTTAATAACTAATGTTTTCATGCATCCATGCAGTAGTCCACAGATGGCTTTAGTAAATGGGTGAGCTCATGCTAGCAGAGCAGAATTCATCATTTCATGTGATTTCCACATCACCTTCAGGCACTTGGAAGCACAAGGTTCAATACAGTTTTAATATAGGTTTATTTTCACATCAATGACTTTGTGAAATATTTAAACCATCTTATAGTTCTGTAGCTCATTTTATTACTACTTCAAAATGCACACTCTAACGATAGGTAAGATTTAGTGTTATTTCATTTGCTTATTTTTGTATTTGTTGTTTTTAGATTTACATGACTGTAGGGTATATTTTGATATATTATACATATATGAGGTACAACCCATTACAATTTTGATCCCATTCTTATGGTTGAACATAATGTGGAGTTACACTTGTCATTTATTAATATATAAACACAGGAAAGTTATGTCCAATTCATTCTATTATTCTATTGTCTTTCCTATTCTCATCCCTCCTTTTCTTCATTCCCCATTTGTCTAATCCACTTAACTTCAATACTTTCCCTCTCTACTCTTCTTTGCTATGGGTTAGCATCCACATATAATAGAGAAAAATTCAATCTTTGGCTTTTTGGTATGAGTTTATTTCTTTTAGAATATTATAGTCTCCAATTCTATCCATTTACATGCAAATGCCATGATTTCATTTCTCTTTATGGATGAGTAATAGTCCATTGTGTATATATAGCACATTTTCTTTTTCCATTGATTGTGTTGGTTCCATAGCTTGGATATTATGAAGTGAGCTGCTATAAACATTGATGTGGCTGCATCACTGTACAATGTTGAATTTATGTCCTTTGGGTATATGTTGAGGAGTAGGATAAGAAGGTGGTTCCATTCCATGTTTGCTAAGAAATCTCCATACTGCGTTTCAGAGTGATTGCACCAGTTTCCAGTTTTTATATTATGTTCTTATTTTCTATCTGCAATTTTTCCCAAAACTTTTATCATTTTGAATAATTTGTTTCATTTTGCTTGGTGTAAAGAGTTTAAATATATTGGGTTTATATTTGGAGATAAAATTAGAGAATATAATAAACAAAGGAAAAATCTGTATGTGCTGGTGGATTTGGGCACACTCATGAAGAAGAGGATAATTAAATTTCCTGATCTGTAGTGGAGTAGAGAAAACATTTTTGCCTTGCTCTTTCTGAATTGAAGGGCAAGTCGAGTTTGGCTTGTGGAAAGAAATAATCTATAAGAAATTAACAGTCATTAAATTTGAGAGAGCCATGTGAAGGTGGAGAAATAAATTTTTATTAAAACTAAAGAAAATCTCAAGGGGATCTTTATTGCCTATTTTTCACAGGTAGATAAATGAAAAAAGAAATAAAATAATGATTAAATTTTAATATATTAAACTTATAAATTTTAGTTATTTGATAATGCACACATTCCATGTATAATTTATTTTAAAATAATCTATTAATTAGAAATGTATTTATATGTCCCAATATCTATACTATCACTTTCATAAATATGAAAAACTTTAGATTCCACAATGTACACTATTCCTCTTATAACAGAAAAAATAATAATGCTTGATTTTTAATCCAGTCTATATTCAATTACAAATTGTGCTGGAGTTGAAAAGTACCAAACTACTATGAGGTGAGTTCCATCCCTAAGAATGGAAGTGTCTAAGCCCTAGCATGTCACTTGTTACCTACCTTAGGATCCAGAATTTTAAAATTTATGAAAAAGTAACATCTCTAATAATTAGAGAAATACAAATTGAAACCACACTGAGATTCAGTCTCCCTGCAGTTTGAATGGCAATTATCAAGAAGACAAGCAACAGTAAATGTTGGTGAGGTTGTGGGAAAACAGTACACTCATTCATTGCTGGTAGGACTGCAAGATGGTGTAAACACTCTGGAAAGCAGTATGGAGATTCCTGAGAAAACTTGAAATGGAACAACCATTTCACCAGCTGCTCTACTCCTTGGTTTATACTCAAGGAGTTAAAATCAGCATATTACAGTGATGCAGCCACATCAATATTTATAGTAGCTTAATTCTCAATAGCTAAAATATGGAACCAGCCCAAGCACCTTTCAACAGATAAATGGAGAAAGAAAATGTGGTATATATACACAATGAAATATTTCTCAATGATAAAGAGAAAAGAAATTATGGTATTCCCAGTAAACTGGAGACTATCATGCTAAGTAATATAAGGCAGTCCCCCCCCAAAAAAAAAATGGAGTGAACATTCTCTCTGATATGTGGATGCTAAGTTACAATAAGGGAAGGTAGAAAGAAACAAATAAAAGTACTTTTATCAGACAATGGGGGTGGGGGATGAAGGGAAGGGAGGGATATGGGAATAGGAAATACAGGAGAATGAATCAGGCATCACTTTCCTATGTGCATGTATGAATACATTACCAATGTAATTCTACATCATGTACAGCCAGAGAAAGGAAAATTATTCTCCATTTATGTATAATATGTCAAAATGCATTCCACTGTCATCTATAACTAATAAAAACAAATAAAACAAAATAAAAGGAAATAAAAAGTTTTTTTTTAATTCAGAATATGATTTACATCCTCAGTTGGAACAATGGGCTGCTTTGAAATACATTGAATCATAATGAATAAATATGAACAAATGCTGATATTCATGCTGACACTGCAGGCTTTCCTGCCAGTGCCTAGGAGACAGTGAAATTTTCTTCATGTATGAAGACATTCATGAGTCCTGAAATTTGAGTCCTTTCAATTCCTCCAGCCCCTGAGGCATTCCATGTAGCCAATGGTGGGTAAAGTGCTGTATGGCTGTGAGTGACACATAGTCACAACACAAAGCCTTACTTGCTGACAATAAGAGTTACAAACATGTGAACTGAGAAAGCTTAAAAATATGCATAAAAGCGTCTTCTAAATGGCATCAAATGGCTACTCATAAAATTTTGCAACTGAGTCCTTTGCCACATCCAAGGTGAAAGGACATTTGGAGCACATTTTTTGTGTTGGGGATAACCTAGATGGTACCCTGCATACTAATAAAATCAGAAACTTTATGTTCTCCTGCTTAATCCTGAACTGAGAAGAATTTATATCAAAGACACCATTTAGACCTATCTAGGAAGGAGTCAAATGAACTATCATAAATTCACAATGAGAAGTCTGAGGAAAGCAGGAAGGGCATCCTGAGGTAATGGGGAGGCCACATGAGGGTCTCACTGGCCTGCCCTCTAGGCAGAGGTAGTGGGAATATAAGACTGCCTCAGGGGTTCTGACCAAAATATCACGTGATGATGTATATGGACTTGGACCACAGTTGGCATCAGAGACTAGTCAAGGTCGGCCTGAAAGTAACCAGAACTGTAATGAGCCACCTGGCCCTGTCTGATGTTCTCTTGTTAGGGCTCACAACTGTGACCTCCTGTGGGGACAAGTGCATGGAGTACTGAATACATGGCATAAAATAAAGGTGTCTGAGTGGCATGCCACTTCCCTTATTCTAGGCATGTGAGTGGCAGGCCACTTACCTCAGAGGCACAGCCCTGGGTGTGAAGTAATGTGTTGCAGTCTCTGCACTTGCTCCATGGCCCATTCCTTGATTCGTCCCTGCAAGGACAGTTAGCAGAAATTGCATTGGTGGATGCCTATAATCTGCTTAGCTACTGCCTAAGTATATATACATGGTAACTGCACAACAAAACCAGATCTGCTACCTGCTTGGTCTCCAGACATCTAGATTAGTGAGTCCACAGCCACACTCTCCTCTACCCTTTCCTGTGGAACTTCTCACCTGATAAGAGAGAGCCCACATAACCTCCCACACCTAAGAGCCAACCAAACTCCTCCCCTGAACACCCACATGGAATCTTTATGTACAGGAGTCTGAACCAGGGCCCAGAGTTCAATCAAGAAACCTGGAGACATCTAATTTGCATGGATAGACACTTCCCTTCTCAGAATATGAAGAGGGCAAGGGAGAGACATGGGGGAAGCTTTGCACAGCATCATGAACAAAAGGCAGAGCACAGGATGACCTTCACTATGCCCTAGTTCTCTCTTCCTCACATTCCTCCTGTTCAGTGCACAGATGACATGATATGGAGGAGGGATAGAGTGTGGGAGTCCTCTGATATGGGCCATGATTCTACTCCTGGTTTTAGACAAACATCACCCTCTCTGTGTCTCTGCCACTTCCATGTCATGAGGCCCTGGGCTGACTCAACTGCCTTCATTGTCTGAAACTCCAGGAAAGACAGTCATCATCTCCTTTGCTGGAAGCAGCACTAATATTAGGGGTGCAGGAATGTGTACTGGTACCAAATGCTCCCAGAAATGACCCCAAACTCCTCATCTAGGGTAATAGGAATCAACTTTCATGGGTCCCTAATCACTTCTCTGGCTCTAAGTCTGGCAACTCTGCTTCACTGACCATCACTGGGCTCCAGCCTGAGGATGAGGCTGACTATTTCTGTCTGTCTTATGACAATAGCTTCAATGCTTCCACAGTGCTTCAGGCTCATGAGGAAATAAGAGAACCCCTTCTCCATTTGTCAGGAGGGCAAACACTCATCATCTTTGCTCAGAGCTGTTCTCTGGCTTCTTCTGCTAACACTACTATAGGCCCAGCTGAATCTATGGGCATTTCTTTGAGTGAGAAGCCTCTTGTACTCTGTCCTCAGAGTCATTCAGAGCAGCATGTCTCTAGGAAAGTATCTCCATATAAACATAAATTTGTGTTCCTCTTTAGCTTTAGGAGCTAAACAGGATTATCCAGCCTCTTTGCCCCAAAATTCAGGTGTTGAAGCATGCAGTGGAACTCTGATTATCTCAGATTTGACCTCTGATGGAGAATCATGTGGTTCCATCCTTCATTCTTCCCTAATTCCAGGAATTCTAGAATGTGTCTTCTTCTTTTTAGCCCTCATTGTGTATGTCTGTTATGCATGTTTTAGCCTAATTTTACATGAATTTTCTAATATTAAATATGTGCTAGAATATAAAACACACATAAGTGAAAACTTTGACAAATTTTGAGATATTTTTAGACCTTTGTGAACATTAGCACAAGAAGGCAAAATAATTCATGCCCATGCCCACAATCTTCTTTGGCCCTTTGGGAATCCTCCATCTATCTCTGCTCACAGAATCTCTCAGACAACCACTGATCCTCTCTGTGACTGTTGGTTGACTTTCCTTTTATATTCAGATACATACAGCAGGTATTCCTTCTTAAGTGGTTTCTTCAACTCTATAAATTCCCTTTGAGACCCTTTCACATTGTACGGAATTTCTCTTGATTTTCCTGAGGACAGCACATCATGATCTGATGCCTGTTTTTTTTTTTTTCTCTATGTTGATAGACACTTTTCTCTGACCACATATATAATAATATTTTATTTTTAACTACATCAGTATAGACAGCGATATAATGCAGGCTTCATTGTATTCGTTGTATTATTAACCTCCTGATTTAAGATATTTTGTTCAAAAATCCATGGAAAACAATCAGAAATATAGTTCTTTTGTCATCTTCTTACTGTTCACTGAGCTCAGCATCTGCTAATTGTGCCTATGGGCATGTCTAACTGTACCTTTCCTCTCCTCACTTGGGAGAATGAGTCTCCTAAACTAGGGCTTGTGGTGAGACTGAGAAAAAAAAGGCTAGAGAGCTGACATGCATTATTCTGAGGGAGTTACTTAGAAGCACAATATCATTGGGAGAGAAAGGCTCCTGCCCTTTGTGCTCAGGTTAGAGTTTTGAGGGTGTCTCTTACATTGCCAGGACATCTGAAACTGAAATACATTTCCTGGACCCCATTTGAGAATGAGAATAATCCTAATAAAATTGTGTCATCTTCATAATCTGGTAATAAGGGCTGACACATCAGAGAAGTCAGGACAGGTACAAATGGTGAAGGTGTGGATTTTCAGTAGTGTCTAGGACTGTGGAATGTCCATGATAAAATATGCAAAAGACATTTTGGTATATTTCCTGCCTGTGTTGCCTTAAAATAATGTATCTGAATTGCAGTGAGTTAAATGAGAAATGAGTGACTTTTATGTTTTCCTATTAATCCCATGTCACATGAGATTCCCAGTGATTATTACCAATATCTGACAAATACATAGTTTTCCAAGGAGATGTTATAGGACATCCAAGGTAGATGGCAAACATGGCAAGAATTTTAATCCCTTCAGGGACAAAAAGTGGAATTAGGTAGTTACAGCTACCAAGAAAAAAAGTTTAACAAATACAGGTGATCTGAATGCCACCGTGTTTGCTATGTTTTTGTGTATTCTCTCACTTTAACCCCTATTAGAAGGAATTAAAGGGACATGTATTGATGCCCAAATTGTCTCTTGCAGATTTGGCACACAATAGTAAAATGCTTGAAAAAAAAAAAAAAAGAAGGCTCTCACCATAGGGTGACCAGGGTGAAATGAGAACTGGTACATCCAGAGCTTGCTCTAAAAACTGGCTGGAGGTAAAGGTCAAGTGAGAGATTATTTTTGCACCTGGATATAAGGTGATAATTGGTGAAGCTAGCTAGCCAGACAAAGCTTGACTACCACCATGAGAACCACTAGAAGATCCTTGTGCAAACTCAACAGTATGTCTATTTGTATGAATACTCAGAGAGCTGCTCTGTGTGAGCTAGTGGTTAAGATTCAACTTTCACTACCAAAGTCCAAATTTGATTTCTGGTAAGGAAACTGTTTATTTTAATGGCTCTGGTGGTGCATGCCTTTAATCGCAGATACTCAGGAGGCTGAGACAGTGAGATAACAATTTGGAGGCAAGCTTCAACAACTGAGGGACCACCTATCCCCAAACAAAAATAAACAAAATAATAATAACAACAACAAAATACCAAAAAGAAGTAGTTCATCCTAATACTCAACTTGAAGCACCAAAGTTCTTTATGATTATCAATGATTATGGATGTTGTGTTTTTGAGAAACTTATAAGGTGTCCAGTAATTGGGTGGATATAGGACTCTACATGAGGTATGTGCACATATAGCATCATGATTTCCAAATTTCCCGGTCAAAATTCTCTGACTCTTTGAATGATGCCTAGGTTCTACTTATAAAGTAGAATCAGAGAAGGCCTGTGCTACATCTGGACGATAGCAAGATAAGTTGAAGAGCTACTACCCTTTTTCTTTCCTGCACGTTTTCTTCTGCATGTTGACAAGAATTATCCCAATGAGTGATCCTGCATTGAGTTAGTAGCAGAATGAAAATGGACACATGGTGAATCACCATTGATCACATGCAGTGGATAAGGTGTGTGAGCAAGAATCTTGCCATGTTATTTCATATCACAGAGTTCCAATTTTGTTCATCCAGAATGACAAAACTATCTGTCTGATAACAAAGCAAAATTGCTAAGTCTATGCATCTTGCTGCCAATAGATAATGTGTCATCAATGGGTGTCTGATTAAGTGTAAAAAACACTTATTCCACAGCATGTACATCAAAAAGATTGGTTTAAAGAGAGGAAAATGCAAACAGACAACTGGAAAACTGCTCACTGTGGGAAACAGTGCCCTAACTTGTATGAGACTCTTCTTAGACTGTCACACACATTAACCATTGGAGATTAGGAACATTCTTGTCAATTAAACATGAATTCATTGGCAGTGTAGATTATATGTTAGGCCTCAAAACAGGTCTTAATAATAGTAGATGATGGAGTTATTCTAGTTTTATTCTAAAAGAAAAACAGTTGTTCTCTCCTGGTAGAGTCACTGACATTTATACATTTTCTAGAAACAATGTCTGTTATAATGCATACATTATTGTCAAACAGGAAAACACTGAAAGCTGGGTATGGTGGTGTACATCTGCAATTTCAGCAGCTTGGGAGGCTGAGGCAGGAGGATTACAAATTCAAACCACTCTCAGCAACTTAGCAAGGATTTAAGCATCTTAGCAAAACACTCTTTCTAAAAAAATTGGATACGGTGGTGACTGGGGTGATTGAACTCCTGTGTGTTCAATCACTGATAACAAAATAACAAAAGAGTTTTAAAAAATTAAGTTAGCTTATCAGAGCTTGGTGATATTTTTGAGTAGTGTGATTATACAGACCTGGATGACCAACTACCTAACTGATTTTATCTTCACTGAAATATTAAAAATAAAAAAGTTAAAATGGCAAGAAAATTTAATTATCCATTATGGAGCATTTCCTCTGTCTGTTTTCTTTTTAGTGTCATAGACTAATTACGAACATAATTTTTCACTTAAGCCTTCTCTACATTCAATTAGAAGATAAACATCAATAATCTTATTGGCAATTTGGTCATGAAATCAAATTCTGTACTCATTCATAACACATATGAGTAAGGTCCCATTTTATTACTTTTTCTCTTGGTAATATAAACAGGATCCTTGAAGAAAGATGTTTTGAATAGAGAAGGAATATCCAGGAAAGGGAGAAAACAAGGTGACAGGTAGGTCCTGTGAAAGGAAACCAAAAAAAAAATGATGCTATGTGCAAGTATCACAATGAATCCCAATTTTATTAATATTTAATATAGCAATTAAAGAATAACTGAAATGAGACCAGAAGCATAGAGAAGCAGGTTTAGGGAAGGGTAAGGGAGTTAAAGGGAGAATACTGGGGAATAAAATTGATAAAATTAGTGTTCCAGTATGTATGAATATGTGTACAGTGAACACCACTATTAACATAAAATTATAATAAAATAATGAATCATTTTACAAAATAAATACAAGTATGTTAATTATAAAAAAATTCAGAGTAATTCAAGACCATGCAACACTAAAATTAAATTGCACACAATTGGGAATGATTTTAACAAAGAAACTAAAACAGGTAAATAGATATAAGCAGAAGTGCTCAAAGAAAACTCAAGTAATGAATGTGAGATAGTCTTGAAAATACAGTGGCAATGTCATACAAGTACTTTAACAGTTAATTATCAAATAGGACCTTATAGCTTTAGCCCAAAAGGCCTCCACAGGGCACTGTGGACATTTGTAGAAAACTGGTAGAAACTCAAGTGATATAACTTCATTGGATTCTGAACAGTTGCTCAGTGAACCATGCACAATACTAGTGCAGCTGCTTCCTCCCTTGGGAAAAATTTACAGCACACAGCTACCCTGTGTCTACTTCTGAAAATCTACGTGCTCTCAGAACATAGGACCATGTTTTAGAAGTTGATGATAAAGGGCTCATATTTATATAATACACCACATATAAATGTGACCCCATATCCAGCCAGTTCAGGGGGGAAATCATGGCCCATCAGGAAGTTTGGCCTAAATTTTAGGGCCAGAGAATCCTCCCAAAATGCATATCACAGCCTGGACATGACTGCTTCTCCTCCTCACTCAGTGTTCAGTATGATAAAGATTTTGGACTCCAAAATCTTTAATGTAATGTAATGTAATGGCACTCTGTTGTCCTTCCTCATTCTAGACATGCTTTGTTCAGGTTATAGGGTCCACTTCTCAGGTTATGAGACTCAGGAGCCTTCATTAACCACTTGCTCAGGAGGGACAGTCACCCTCATTTGTGGCTCCAGAACAGTTTTGGTCACCAATGATCACTTCTCATATTTGTTGCAGCAGAAATATAGGCAAGTGCCAGGATGCTAATTTAAAACACAAACAACAGACACTCTTGGTCATCTTCCTGGTTCTTAGACTCCCTTGTTGGGAGGAAAATCAGGTGCCCACCTGAGCGTGAAACAGGTTCAATGTGTGATACATCACAATGATATTCAGCACATTCAGCCCCAGGTGGGCAAAAGAGATCTAAACCTGAACATGTTTTAATATGGATAGAAACATGATCACAGGATATGGGAAGTATAAAACCAGACACTGACCTCTCTGACTGTCCAATGATGACACCTTGTAGAGAAAGGGTAAGGTAAGTGGTTGGTTAATTTGTGTTTCTGATTAAGTCCAAAATGGAGAATACATGTGAATTGTTTGTGAGAAAATGTTCCAAGAAAATGGGGATTCAATGATTGTGTCTTCAAAAAGGGATAGTATCACCTGAATCTGATTGGAAGAATAAGGTCAAATCATTTTTCCATTGGTTAGCTTTTCCAGTGATATTCATTTTGCAGTACATCAAAGCAAAAGACATACTGTGTGTGTGTGTGTGTGTGTGTGTGTGTGTGTGTGTGTTACATATGGTATTTACTGTTTGGGAAGCAACTTCACTTTTATAATTTTGAACTTATTTGAGTGGATTTATTAAATTATTTTTTTTACCCAAACTACTCATTTTTTAAAAAGCATCTATTTATCTACCAAAGCAAAAACACTTTTTCTCTTGAAATATTTTTCTCTCAACACTAGAAAGTTGTTTTTGTTTTCTTTTGTTTTGTTTTAATTTTTTGAGTTGGGAGACTTTGAGAAACAGATGCAAGGTGTTCAGATAAAAATGTGGTTTGGCAGGAGGGGAATGTTGGTGAACATAACTGGAAAGGACTTGGAGGAAATCAGGAGACTTCAGAAAATAGCTCTGATATCTGTGACAGCATCAGGATGGGAAAGAATTAGACAGGCAGAACCACTGAACACAGACAGATCTGAGTTTCTCTGCAGGGTGAGTGACTCTGGATCCTGGGTGATCACAAGAAGGAGGCTACTTCCTCCAGAATGATGTGGCAGTAGTCACGCCAGAGTTCAGCATTGCCTGTGGTCAGACTAAGAAGGGACTGCCAATCAGCAGATTCCACCTATAGTATTCACTGGAAGACATATGAAGAGTACTTCCTGGTCCACTAGCCCTGGAATTAAGTGATCCATTCAGGGGATGTTTCCTGCTTTCTTGGCCTTCTGTTTCAGCTAGACTTCCCAAAATTCAAAGTTGAGGTTTTTCAGAGGTTCAGAGTTCTTGCTACCTACAAGCCTTGCAGCCACATAGACACTTCCTCTTCTCTGATCTGCATGGGCAGGAGATCCTCAGGATTGCAGTATCCTCTTAAGCCACTCTATGACCTCCTGTGCCCAATTATTGCTGATCAAATACCTTGGTAAACTCCTAGAATCCCATATATATTTCTAATGTTTCATGCATGTGCAATATCACTAATCACATTTTTTTTACTTTGTCAGATTATTTATTTATTTTTCTTTTAAGGATTTTGTTTTTGTTTTTAATATGTCTTCTTTTTTTAAAATTTTTATTGTTCGTTGTTCAAAACATTACAAAGATCTTGACATATCATATTTCACACATTTGATTCAAGTGGGTTATGAACTCCCATTTTTACCCCGTATACAGATTGCAGAATCACATCGGTTAGACATACACTGTTTTACATATTGCCATACTAGTGTCTGTTTTAAAATATATATTTATTTCATTTTACGTGGTGCTGAAAATAAAACCCAGTACCTTTCACTCAGTGCTCACCCACTGAGCCAAATCCCCAGCCCCATTTAATCATATCTTAAAAATTCATGAGTGACTAGAAAAAGAATCAACAAAAATACATGAATGAAAGAATAAATAATTGACAATTTTAAGTCCACTATTGTTGGTTATTTTAACTTCTGCCTTATTCATGTGGTGGGATAAAATGGAACCCTGATTGTCTCTGAAACTACTACATGATTTTCACCTTTTCATACCATGGTCACCAAATGACAAATATACATCCACATCCCCAACAGTTCCTCAGACCTGTTCTTCACCTAGTCTTACCTTTGTCAGTATCATCAGAGGTGTTATCTCCATCTATCTTACACTATGGTATGTTTATCCTCTCACCTGAGGTTCAGTGGGCCCACGTGTCCCACCATGTGACATTTCATCTGCAATCATAACAGCTACTCAGAAATATTCTCTATTGGGTATTTCTTCCCCTTTTCTCTTCTACAATGTGAACAATCCTGGTTAGACATATCTAGATCAATGAGGAAGACACCTGGAGGATCTAAATATTATCGCTGCTGTACTCTGGGCACTGTCTCACTGTACCCATAGTTGCCGCATCTCTGTTCACCTATTTTCTCTTCCTGTTGCTCTAGAAAATGTGCACACTCCTAATAGATTATTGTCTCCCCTGTGAATGCCCGTTTCACCCGCAGTGAACTCCATTCCCACTCAGATTCCAACGTAAATGCCTCCTCCTCAGAGACCTTCACATTAACAGATCAGCTCTATTTCTGCTCCAGGCATTTTGTCTTCAGATTCAGAGTGGTTTGAATGCTCTTCGGAGTCATGTTTCCATGTACACCACCCCCACTAGTTCAGTACCCACAGAGGAACATGTCAGTTATAGCAACCTCAGGACAATGCCTCCACTGTCCCTGCTATATATTTCATTCAAGTGATACAAACAGGAGTCCAAGTAATAAAGTCCAAGAATAAATTTGGTCTATTGTGAAAGAAGTTTGTTCTGAAATCAGTAGGTGGCATGGTTAGACCATCTCTGGGGGAAGGAGTGTCCACAGGAGAAAACACACAGGTGGCTAGCACTCAAATGACCTGAGGGTCCAGGGCTGTGTTCTTTGGGTTCTGTGTGCCTTGGTACACAGGTACCTGGAAAATTGGCAGAGTCCCATGTACATAAGCTTGGGTGGGGATGTGGGACAAAAACCTCCAGTCTCTGAGATTCTGATCTTATTTCACTTTTATTAGGGTAAGTAAGAACATCACTTGTAATAAAATAACTCAAGATATGGATATCTAGTTTCCGTGGTGCCATACTATTATTGTCTTCCATTAACTCCCATAGAAACTCTAAAAAGTAAAAATGAAAAAGAAATTATATATATATATATATATATATATATATATATATATATACACACACAAACACACACACAAACACACACACATAATCAACACACAAATATTTGCACTTCTTAACAATTTCCACTAGTAAAGGAGTTTTGGCACAGAGGTGAAATTCATCCAGATGATAACCCATAGTCACTATTTCTCAATAGTATAAAATTTATTTAAATTGTAAAGTATACATATGTACTGTATATTACTAGTAGTAACATTTCAGCAGAGATCAATATTTGCCACCAGGACTCAGTATTTTTTCCTATAAATTATACAATGAGTTCTCTGAATTGCCTTTAAAATAAAAATATACCATGAGGTAAAAACATAAACTTGAAGTAAAATATGACAAAAAAGACATTTTTGACACAAGCCTGCAAATCCAGAAATTTGGGAAATGGAGGCAGGAGAACCAAGTTTAAGGCCAGCCTCAGCAACTTACATAGCAAATGAAATAAAATAAAAATTACTGAGGATGTATGGAACATAGCTCAGTGGTAGTGTAAATCTAAGTTCAATGACCAATATCACACACACACACACACACACACACACACACACACACAGACATCATAAAGCTAAAAAACATGAAATCTTAGAAGTCTTTGATGTATTAATAAAATTAGGGCAATTATTTTAAAAACTGTGCAGAAGACAACTGTCTGGGATACTTTTAGCAATGAGAAATGAGCACAAAACCTCAAGATGCTAGGAAAGCTTTCTACAACTGAGTTACATCTCCAGCCCTTGTGGATGAGTTCCTTAAAACTTTCAATAGTGAAACCATGAGAGTCATTTACAAACTCTTCTACCAAATCACAAAAGAGGGTATGGTATATTCCTAGCTGCTCTGTGCTTACCACTTATATTTTAACTTAAATGCAATATGAGAAACATCTATTTCTATCTTACCTTATTCATGAACTAGGTTTAAATATTCTAGATCAAATAGAAGAAAAAGAAAAAATTTTTTGAAACATTGGTAATTTGTTTGCATCCTGGGAATGCAGGGGTGTTTTGCTGTCAGGAAATCTCTTGTTTAGTATTGTGAACACAGCACTAAATTTGAGGACAGGGAGAAGACCTACAGAAATTGGTTTCAGTCATGCCACTGGGCAGTGTCTCCTTAGAATATTACCTGACTTCTTTATCCTTCCTGTCCCTGGTCTGTAGAAAAAATGAACTTAATTGCAGAACTTTTATGAAGTTTAAATGATTTTTTGAAGGGCTTAGAATAGCTTTGGGCACACAGAAAGTGCTGTAGAAATTACTGTTAATTTTGCTACTCATACAAATAATTACTACTATCACATTAATGGAATAAAATACAAAGGTCACCTAAAAACATTCTTGATTATAAGAAATAAAGCTCATAGCAAAGTAAGTAATGAAAACACATTTTCTTGACATGGTAAAGAGCATCTGCTAAAAACACTAAAAGTTATCAAAACATTGTTCTAAGTGAGAAAGTATTAGAAGTACACACTTTGAAATCATGGTAGGCATGTATTGATTCATTTACCACTTCTGTTCAAGATCATGTTTCTCAGAGCCTGAGGTGTGGAATACAGAAAAAGAAAGCAGAAAGTACATTATTGTACACTGAAAAAAGTATCCCTGTATAAAAAACCAAAAGAAAAATGAATACATATCAGAAATTTAGAATGGGAAATTTGGCAGCATGGCTAGATTTAGAATCAATATATAAACTCAGTTGAATTTCTCTATGACAAATAGGCAATTTGCTTTGTTAAAAAATAGCAACATTAAAAATAGCAACATAAACCATAAAGACTAGAAAAAATTCTATACCTGAATTCAGTATGGAGCAGGCAGAATGCTTACTGAAGATTGTTAAATGATAGTCTACCTAAATTCAGAGGGAACTACCTTTACAGGGGGATACTTTCTATTATAAAAATGTTCATTATAAACAAATATGTAGATAAATGTGCATTCAGTTAGTTCTGAAATTTATATACGAAAGCAAAGAAACAAAAATAGAACATTGTGTGTGTGTGTGTGTGTGTGTCTGTGTGTTGCTATGGATGTGACCCAGGGCCTGGTGCATTCTAGGCAAGCACCCACTGAAATACATCCCAAACCATTCAAGACACTTCTGAAAAAGGAGAATATAAGAAAAAATTACCTACAAAACAAAGAGACTTATTAAAAATGTGCAGAAGTTAAAGAGGCATAGTATTTGGTCTACTATTGATGTACTGACCAACAAAATAGAATGCAGAGCTCAGAAATGGTCCAATATATATATTAAGTGTGATGGTACAAACTACCTGTTATATTCATGTGGATCTATTAGCTTAAGAACTAAGATTAAAACAAATACTTGGCTTTACTATGAAAGATATTGATAAAGGGTCTTTGTTTCACCTCATTGGCAAAAGAAAAAATGCATAAAAAAACAGTATCCTGTTAGAGTCTGTAAACAAGTCAGGATGGCGCCTGGCATTTTGCCAGAGGGAGTGGTTTGTGAAGTAACCCCAGCGAGCCATTAAGTGTGGAGATACCTTATTGGTTGAGTGCTGTATTTAGTTTATGTTAATTAAGAAAAGCTGTGTGGAATGTATATATACCCCTCCTGTCCTACAATAAACGGCTCCCACTCCTGCTGTATCAATCTACACATATTGCTCGTGCCCCCCCCCGTTATTTTGCTGCAGCAAAATAAAACAGTGCATTTATAATAAATGTGCATAAATATTTTTATTACCTTATAAGAGATTACCTAAGACTCAAAGTATTTATAATAATAGAAAAATTGGTGAATTCAAATTCATTAATATTAAGGAATATTTAAAATATTTGTTTTAGTTGCAGGTGTCCACAAAAACTTTTATTTTATTTTTATGTAGGGTAAGGCTCAGTCCAACCAAGACAGGTCCCCCAAGCTCCTGTGAGTGCCCCCTCTATGTGGGAAATGGACAGGCTTCTGGCATCTCTGGTCCTCAGCCAGATCTTTTACCACCACCCAGAACCTCCACCATGGAGGCCTCCACCTGGATGTGGCTCGGCTCTGCTGTCTCCTCTTAGAGCCACCCTCCCACCTCCAACATTAGTGTGACCCTTTTCTCCAGACTGTCATTTGCATCTTCTGCTCTTCCTTTCAGGCCCTCAACCGGAATATTTGCAGGCTTGGCCCCACAGCTAGTGGTCCCCTTTATGGCCACCCTAATGGGCACAGATTTGCCTTTCCAGGCCCTTCGCTTGGGGCCTCCACCTAGCTCAGGTAGGAGTTTCCTCCACTCTCCCTCAGTCTCAAGCCCAAACAGGACCTACACAGCCTCAGTTATCAACATCTCCAGCCCACCATCTTCAAGGATCTGGCAACACACTCCACATTTGAAGCACCTTTCATTCCTGGAGCCATCCTCAGGCCATTCATGGGGTCCTGATGGAAAGAATTCCTGGGCCCTGACTGATGCCAGCTGTCTACAGTTTAAACATCTGGGATCTCACCATACAAATTCAGCCCTAATCTTACTCTTGGCTGTAGGTCTCCCATCTTGGACAGATCACTCAGCTACTGGGGCTTACAAATCCAGATATTCCTTCTTGGATAACCATGCCTACAACCAGAAACTTTCTGCTGTCACCTAGGCTGCATGGCCCTCTGTTATCTATAGTGCATCTGCCTCTGCCTCTGTAGCCTCCACCCAAAAGTGAGGGCCTGTGACCAGTGTTTGGCTAAAGAATAGGCAGCCCCAGTCAACATGGGGCAACCAAAGTTTTATTACCCTCAAGGCTGGCAGTCTTGATGACCTTAATGTAAACTCATAGGATAGAATTGTCCCCAGATCTGACATCTGGCATAATGGCAATGAACATATTTTCACTAAGCAGAGAAGCACCATTAACCAGAGAGCATTCTGGGGAAAGCATAGGCTTGAACACCTATGGTCTCCTAACCAGAGCACCTCTATGGGGACCAAGGGACACAAGAAAAACAGCAAACAGGGGTTAGGGTTAGGGTTAGGACTTAGAACCAAAATCATAGAGTAACAGAGCCAAATCACTGTTTGTAGCAGCTCAACTCACAGTAGTCAAGCTATGGAAACACTCTAGGTGAATAATTTTTTTTTAAAAATGTGGCATATATACACCATGGAATATTACTCATCTATAAAGAAGAATGAAATGGCATTTGCCGGTAAATGGATGGACCTGAAGAATATCATTTTAAGTGAGATATGGTAATACCCCAAACCCAAAGACCAAATGTTCTATCTTATTTGTGGATGATAACTCCAAACAAATCAGGGTGGGGAGGAAAATAGTATAAATGGATTAGACATGCAAAGAGTAACAAAGATCAGGAGAGAGAATGGAAATAGGAAAGGCAGTAGAATGAACTGGTCATAACTTTCCTAATCCTGTATTTATATACATGACCATAGTAATTCCACATGTACAACCACAATAGTGGGAACCTAATAAAATAAGTTATACTTTATGTATGAATATTCTGCCAGAATACATTCTGCTGTCATGTATAAAACAAAAATTAAAAAATAAATTAAACCTCCTCTAGTTTCATGTCTATGCCCATGACACCAGTGGGATATTGCAGCATAACTTGTCACTTGATTTGATATCTGTCGTTAGGGCTATGTGTATCTCCTTTCAAGGACCACACAGCACTAGTGGGCAAGCATGGGTCTGAATTCTTGCAGCGCCACTAACCAGAGCATGACCATGGTGACCATGTTACACTGGACAAAGTGCAACAGTGTTCTGGGAGCCACAAGCACCAGTCCTTTAAGTACTATTGCCAGTGGACCACCCAAGCAGAAACCCATGAGTTCACCTCAGGGCACAAGCACCTAGGTGCACATAAGTGCTGGCCTCTCACCCTGAATGCTCTGCTTCTCATGGGTGAACAGTGAACAGGAACCTCTCATTTATGGCCCCATTCTCATCTGGCTAGGGCTCTTCTGGATTCAGGAGGACTGGGCCCACTGCCAGATACTTCTTCTCCAGGTTAGGATCTGCTTATGTGGGGTTCAGTTGAAACATGCTGTCCTAAGGTCACATACACCTCTATTACAGGACCCTGATGTGTAGCATTCAACAAGTTTTGTTCTGAATTCTAGGATCCTGGGGTAAATGGGAGGCTCAGAGACACACCATCTTATTCCCAGAAACTTCTAGTAGGAGGCTAGGATCTCATTTGGGCTCACTGGTTTTTGTCCTCACAAACACAGAGTCCCTTGGCCTGGCCCTGTCTTATTTCCTTGTGCTTTGGAATTCTTTGGAGCTCATTGAGTGTCAGCCATTTTCATGATCAAGGAAAGTGGAAATGGGCAGATTTGTTGTATTAGAGAGTGAGAAGAGATAAAAGTTAAACAGAGGAAGAAGGCTATGGGGAGATCTCTGTAGTTATTTGTAACTATGGTCAATGCTGAGCTCACACTATAGGAAGCTCTATGGGAAGAATTTTCACTCACTCTTTTACTTATAGCTCCTAATTTATGAGGAAGAAAAAAGATGACTGCTTGCTAAAACACAGCATGGCATAGGTATGTGATAGACCTGAATTCATGGGTAACTGAATGATTACTTTGTAGCTTGAATTTTGGGTCAAAGATGAGGAAAGTGGGAAGAATATCCTGTTCTAAACTTTCATATTTTTTACATAATCAAGACTCTTCTTATGATGCAAAGGTATTGGGCCCCAAAAGAGAGGCCTCTGCTGAACAACAGAGATGTTGAAGGGGAAGATAGAATAATGATAACTGCTTTAAGCTTGGGAGCTTCCCAGATTCCAACAGTCATCCACTCCCCTCGGTTGGGCCTCCAGCCTTGCTTCCAGTCAACAGGGCCACTGGAGCATCCTATCACCTCTGCCATAGAATGGTCAGTCTGGAATGCTCTGCCCCTTGAAGACTTGTCAAGACAATCAGTGTACCCAGGGAACCCACCACAGAATCATAGGGCCACTCACACTAAAACAATTGCCCGTGGGATCAATACCAAGGTCAGCTAACTGGTTCTCTCTCAACATGTATCCCCCTATCATCTTCCTGTCTGCTAAACATGAAGAACTCTAACCCTTTACCATGATGACACTCAGATATGTTGAAATCCCTTTTGAACACCTTTGTCATTTGCCACCCCCTTATATCTTACAAGCTTATGACCAGAGTCATCTTCTCTTTAATAAGTCCCATTGAGATTCTCAGATCCTTCACCAAGCTAACTCACCCAACATTCCTTAGTCCAGCAGTAGTTCCCATCAAAAACAAGTCTAATTAAATTGGGCCTGTTACAGGAACAGCAGGAAAGCTTCAAAGTGGGCTCTTCTGCAACCTGTGAAGACCACTTATGAGACCTGAACTGCTGTCTCCATCGACCTCAATACCTGGTTTCACTCCTGGGCAAGGATACCCACCTCTCACTGTTCTTATCATAGTTGCAATTCTCTCCTGGTTAGGTTTTGAATGAGGATCCTTCTGGTATTGCATACTAAGTATAGATGAATTCCTTCACTTCTGGGTATGGAATAGTTTGAAGAACACTAATATTAGTGTTTCTTTTATAATCTGGTAAAATTCATAAGTGACTTCAGCTGAACCTGAGCTTTTCTTTGTCAGAAGAATTTAGCCCTGCTTCAATTTCCTTTCTTATTACTTGTATTATTTAGATGTTTATTTCTTCTTGATTCAATGAGGTTCCTAAATTTGCCTCTCTCTCCTAGATTATCTAACAGATTCGCATAGAATTGATCAAAACACTCCCTAATGATTCTTTGAGTTTCCTTGGTATCTGTTTTAAGACTTCCTTTTTCAACTCTTATTTTATTGTTTTGAATCTAATCTTTTGTTAATTTAGCTAAAGGTCTGAAATTTTTTTTTTATCCTTTCAAAGATCGACCCTTTGTTCCCTTGATCTTTGGTGGTGCTCCTCTAGTTTATATTCCATTTATTTCTGCTCTGATCTTTATTATTTCTTGCTTCATTCTGATTTTAGCCCATGATTTCTTTTCATTTTTCTAAGACATAGTAATGCATGTTTAGGCAGTTTATATTAAGCCTCTCTCTTTTAACTTGTAGGTACACATTCCTACAATTCTTTCTCTTAGTAGTGCTTCTTCTGAATCACACAGGTTCTAGTATGTTGTGATTCCATATTCTTGGGATTTTTCAATTCAAGTGTTTATGAGATTTCGGTAGGTCCCCTTGCTCTTGATTTCTGGTTTTAATTCATTGTAATTGAAAAGTATACAATAAACTATTTCAATTTGAAGGGATTTCTAAACATTTGCTTTATAGTCCAACATATGATCTACCTTATGCTAATGAGTGGAATGTGTATTAGCTGCTGTCACATGAAATATTCTGTAGATACCTGTTAAGTCCATTGTATCTATAGTGGAACTTACCTTTGTCCTGCTAGTCAAGTGGTCATAAATCCTATTGGTTTATTTTTATCTTGAAAGGTCTTTCTTTCTCCTCCAATTCTAAAAAAAATACATTGCTGAGTACATTAATCTAGGTTGGCATCCTTGTCTTTTCAGTGCTTGAAAAACATCAGTTTAGACCCTCCTGGCCTTGTGAGTCTCTGATAAGAAATCTACTGTTTTTCAAATACTTTGCCTTTCAATGTGACCTGGCACACCTCTCTTGTGACTTGTAGTATTAAATATTTTTTCTTATGTTTTTTTGGAATTGTATTATCAGTAATGTAGATGGTTTTTGTGCACATTGTTATCTGGTGTCTTAAATGCCCCATATGCACAACTAACATTTGCCCCAGATTTAATAAATGTTCTGTTATGACTTTTCCTACAATGTTTTCTATTTCCTTAGTCATAGATATTCTCCCCATGTTATACCAAGTATTAAGATATTTGATTTTTAATGGCATCCTTGAGGTCTTTTATGTTCCCTGCATTCTTTCCTATTGTTTGTCCTCAGTGCTGTCTAAATGTATTTTGGTAAAGCTGTTCTCTAGAATTGATATTCTATCTTCTGCTTGAACTGGACTGTCATTGAGGCTTTCAACTGAGGATATATAGAGCTTTTCCTTTCCAAGGTTTCTACTTAGTTCTTTTTCAAAATATTTATCTCTAGATTCAAGTGCTAATTCATATTTTGCAGTAACCTCTTTAATCCGTCCACCTGTTATTTGCGTTCTCTTGGATTTTTATTGATCTTTTAAAAAGCTTATTTTTTTCAGTGCCTTGTATGGCATTTCATCCACTTTGAAATCTTTGGCATCAGTGCCAAGAAAGTTATAATCTACAGGATGAGTCAATTTGCCTTATTTTGTGAATCTTCTTGTGTTTGTTATGAAATTTGCACTACTGATGAGATGGATATCCCATCTGGGTTTTTGGTTTTGTTTTTGTTTAATCTTCTCTCTCTCTCTCTCTCTCTCTCTCTCTCTCTCTGGCAAAGAAATGAACCCAGGGGTGCTTAAATTCTGAGTATCCCCAGAACTTCTTCTTATTATTATTATTATTATTATTATTATTATCATCATCATTATTATTATTTTAAATTTTGATACAGGGTGTCATTAAGTTGCTAGGTCCTGTCAAAGTTACTGAGGCTGGCTTTAAACTTGTAATTATCCTGATTCAGTCTCCCAATCCTCTGCAATTACAGGCATGTAACCAAGCCCTGGACTCATTTCTTTTTTTTCTTCTTTTTTTCTTTTTATTTTTTATTAGTTGCTCAAGACAATACAATGATCTTGATATATCATACAATTGATTCAAATGGGCTATGAATCCTCATTTTTCCACGTGTACAGATTGCAGGATCACATTTGTTATACAGCCACGTATATACATACAGAAATACTAGTGTTTGTTGTTTTCTGCTGCCCTCCCTATCCCCCCTCCCCCCTCCCCTCCCTCCCCTCTCTCTACAGAATCTAATGTGACACATTTTTCTATCTCTCTCTCTTTTTTTCCTTTCCCCTCACACCATCATATATGTATTTTTGTATAATGATGAGGGTCTCCTTCCGTCTTCCATGCAATTCCCCTTCTCCCTTCCATTTCCTCCCACCTCTCTTCCCTGTTTAGTGGTAATCTTCTTCTCATGTTCTTCCTCCCTACTCTATTTTGAATCACCTCCCTTATATCAGAAAAGACATTTGGCATTTGATTTTTAGGGATTGGCTAGCTTCACTTAGCATATTCTGCTCTAATGCCATCCATTTCCCTGCAAATGCCATGATCTTGTTATTTTTTAGTTCTGAGTAATATTCCATTGTGTATAAATGTCACATTTTTTATCCATTCATCTATTGAAGGGCAACTAGGTTGGTTCCACAGTCTAGCTATTGTGATTTGTGCTGCTATGAAAATTGATGTAGCTGTGTCCCTGCAGTATGATTTTTTTAGGTCTTTTGGATATAGTCCAAGAAGGGGAATAGCTGGGTAAAATGGTGGTTCCATTCCCAGCTTTCCAAGGAATCTCCATACTGCCCTCCAAATTGGCTCCACCAATTTGCAGCCCCACCAGCAATGTATGAGTGTACCTTTTTCCCTGCATCCTCGCCAGAACTTGTTGTTGTATGACTTCATAGTGGCTGCCATTCTTACTGGAGTGAGATGGTATCTTAGAGTGGTTTTAATTTGCATTTCTCTGATTGCTAGCGATGGTAAGCATTTTTTCATGTATTTGTTAATTGATTGTATATCCTCTCCTGAGAAGTGTCTGTTGAGGTCCTTGGCCCATTTGTTGATTGGGTTATTTTTGTTGTTGTTGTTGTTGTTGTTGTTGTTTAACTTTTTGAGTTTTTTAATATATCCTAGAGATTAGTGCTCTATCTGAAGTGTGAGGGGTAAAAATTTGTTCCCAGGATATAGGCTCCCTATTTACTTCACTTATTATTTCTCTTCCTGAGAAAAAAAAAAAAAATGTTTTAGTTTGAATTCATCCCACATGTTTTTTCTTGATTTTAACTCTTGTGCTACAGGTGTCCTATTAAGGAATTTGGAGCCTGACCCCACGAGATGGAGATTAGGGCCAACTTTTTAATTCTATTAGACACAGAGTCTCTTGTTTGATTCCTAGATTCTTGATCCATTTTGAGTTAACTTTTGTGCATGGTGAGAGAAAGGGATTTAGTTTCATTTTGTTGCATATATATTTCCAGTTTTCCCTGCACCAATTTTTGAAGATGCTATCCTTTCTCCATTGCATGTTTTTAGCACCTTGGTCTAATATAAGGTAGTTGTAATTTTGTGTATTGGTCTCTATGTCCTCTATTCTGTACCATTGGTCTACCAGCCTGTTTTGGTGCCAGTACAATACTGTTTTCGTTATTATTGCTCTGTAGTATAGTTTAAGATCTGGTATAGTGATATGACCTTTTTCACTCTTCCTGCTTAGAATTGCTTTAGCTATTCTGGATCTCTTATTTTTCCAGATGAATTCCATAATTGCTTTTTCTATTTCTGTGAGGAATGCCATTGGAATTTTGATCAGAATTGCGTTGAATCTGTATAGGGATTTTGGTCTTAATATGGCCATTTTAATAATATTAATTCTGCCTATCCATGAGCAAGGTAAATATTTCCATCTTCTAAGGTCTTCTTCTATTTCTCTCTTTAGGGTTCTATAGTTTTCATTGTATAGATCTTTCACCTCTTTTGTTAAGTTGATTCCCAAGTATTTTATTTTATTTTTTGAGGATATTTTGAAGGGGGTATTTTCCTTATTTCCATTTCAGAGGATTTGTCACTGATATACAGGAAAGCCCTTGATTTATGGGTGTTGATTTTATATCCTGCCACTTTGCTGTATTCATTTACTAGTTCAAGAAGTTTCTTGGTGGAACTTTCTGGATCTGCTAGGTATAGGATCATATCATCAGCAAATAGTGCTAGTTTAAGTTCTTCTTTTCCTATATTTATGCCTTTAATTTCTTTTATCTGTGTAATTGCTCTGGCTAGTGTTTCCAGAATTATGTTGAGTAGAAGTGGTGAGAGAGGGCATCCCTGTCTTGTTCCAGATTTTAGAGGGAATGCCTTCAATTTTTCTCCGTTTAGAATGATGCTGGCCTGAGACTTAGTGTAGATACCTTTTACCATGCTGGGGTAAATTCCTATTATCCCTAGTTCTTCTAGTGTTTTGAACATAAAGTGATGCTGTATTTTGTCGAATGCTTTTTTGTGTCTATCGAGATGATCATATGGTTCTTATCTTTATGTCTATTGATGTGGTGGATTACATTTATTGATATCCATAGGTTGAACCAGCCTTGCATCCCAGGGATGAAACCCACTTGATAATGGTGTATGATCTTTTTAATATGTTGTTGTATCTGATTTGCCAGAATTTTATTGAGGATTTTTGCATCTATGTTCATTAGAGCTATTGGTCTGTAGTTTTCTTTCTTTGAAGTGTCTTTGTCTGGTTTAGGAATCAGGGTGATGTTAGTCTCGTAGAATGAATTTGGAAGTACTTACTCTTTTTCTATTTCCTGAAATAGCTTGAAAAGTATTGATATTATTTCTTCTTTAAAGGTTTTGTAAAACTTTGCTGTATACCCATCCGGTCCAGGGCTTTTCTTGGTTGGCAGTCTTTGATGGCTTCTTCTATTTCCTCCATTGATATTGGTCTGTTTAAGTTGTGTATATCCTCCTGGCTCAATCTGGGCAGATCATATGACTTAAGAAATTTATCAATGCCTTCACTATCTTTTATTTTATTGGAATATAAAATTTCAAAATAATTTCCAATTATCTTCTGTATTTCTGTAGTGTCTGTTGTGATATTGCCTTTTTCATCCCATATGCTAGTAATTTGAGTTCTCTCTCTTCTTTTTTACCATGGCTAAGGGTCTGTCAATCTTATTTATTTTTTCGAAGAACCAACTTTTAGTTTTGTCAACTTTTTCAATTGTTTCTTTTATTTTAATTTCATTGATTTCAGCTCTGATTTTAATTATTTCTTGTCTTCTACTGCATTTGCTGTTGATTTGCTTTTCTTTTTCTAGGGCTTTGATATGAAGTGTGAGATCATGTTTTTGTTGTTTTTTTCTTTCTTTGAGTAATGAACTCAAAGCAATGAATTTTCCTCTTAGAACTACTTTCATTGTGTCCCATAGAATTTGATAAGTTGTGTCTGTGTTTTCATTGAACTCTAAGAATTTTTTAATTTCCTCCTTGATGTCTTCTGAAACACATTAATCATTCAGTAACATATTTTTCATTTTCCAAGTGATGTAGGAATTTTTTTCTTCCTTCTTTTATTATTGATTTCTAGTTTCATTCCATTATGATCAGATAAGATGCATGGTATTATCTCAACTCCTTTATAATTGCTAAGAGTTGCCTTATGGCATAATATGTGGTCTATTTTTGATAAGGATCCTTTTGCTGCTGAGAAAAAAGTATATCCACTTGATGAAGGATGATATATTCTGTATATGTCAGTTAAGTCTAGGTTGTTAATTGTGTTATTGAGTTCTATAGTTTCTTTATTCAACTTTTGTTTGGAAGATCTATCCAGTGGTGAGAGAGGTGTGTTAAAGTCACCCATAATTATTGTGTTGTTGTCTATTTTTCTCTTGAACTTGAGAAGAGTTTGATTTATGAACATAGCTACAACATTGTTTGGGGCATATATATTAATGATTGTTATGTCTTGTTGGTGAATGGTTCCTTTTAGCAGTATGTAGTGTCCTTCTTTATCCCTTTTGATTAACTTTGGCTTGAAGTCTATTTTATTTGATATGAGAATGGATACCCCTGCTTGCTTCCGAGGTCCATGTGAGTGGTATGATTTTTCCCAACCTTTCACCCTCAGTCTGTGTATGCCTTTTCCTATTAGATGAGTCTCCTGTAGGCAGCATATTTATGGATCTTTTTTTATTATTTAATCCAGTCTACTAGCCTATGTCTTTTGATTGGTGAGTTTAAGGCATTAACATTTAGGGTTCTATTGAGATATGCTTTGTACTTCCAGCCATGATTGTATATTTTTGTTATTTAACTTGATTTGTTTTTCCTCTTTGATTAGTTTTTCTCCTTACTGTACTACTTCCAAATGTTGATTTTGTTGTTGCTTTTCATTTTCTCTTTCTGTAATGTTTTGTCCTAGATGCTTTCCAGAAATGGTTTTCTAGCTAGGAGTTCCTTTAACTTTTGTTTATCATGGAAGGTTTTTAGTTCATTGCCAAACCTGAAGCTTAATTTTGCTAGATATAAGATTCTTGGTTGGAAGCCCTTATCTTTCATTGTTTGAAGTACATTGTTCCAGGATCTACTAGCTTTCAGCATCTGTGTTGAAAAATCAACGATTAACCTAATTGGTTTACCCCTAAATGTAATCTGCCTCCTTTCTCTTGTAGATTTTTTTATTGGTTGTTCAAAACATTAAAATGCACTTGACATATCATATTTTATACATTTTATTCAAGTGGGTTATGAACTCCCATTTTTACCACATGTAAAGATTGCAGAATCACATTGGTTACATATCCATATTTATACATACTGCCATACTAGTGTCTGTTGTATTTTGCTGCCTTTCCTATCCCCTACTATTCCCCCTCCCCTCTCCTCCCGTCCCATCTTCTCTCTCTACCCCATCTTTTGTAATTCATTTATCTCTCTTGTTTTTCCCCCTTTCCCCTCACCTCTTCTTATATGTAATTTTGTATAATAATGTGGGTCTCCTTCAATTTCCATGCAATTTCCCTTCTCTCTTCTTTTCCCTCCCACCTCTCGTCTCTGTTTAATGGTAATCTTCTCATGCTCTTCCTCCCTGTTCTGTTTGAGTTGCCCTCCTTACATAAAAGAAGAGATTTGGAATTTATTTTTTATGGATTGGCTAGCTTCACTTAGCATAATCTGTTCTAATGCCATCCATTTCCCTGAAAATGCAATTATTTTGTTATTTTTTAGTGCTGAATAATACTCCATTGTGTATAAATGCCACTTTTTATCCATCATCTATTGAAGGGCATCTAGGTTGGTTCCATAGTCTAGCTATTGTGAATTGTGCTGCTATGAACATTGATGTAGCAGTATCCCTATAGTACTCTCTTTTTAGATCTTTGGGAAATAGTCTGAGAAGGGGAATAGCTGGGGTGAATGGTGGTTCCATTCTCAGCTTTCCAAGGAATCTCCATACTGCTTTCCAGATTGGCTGCACCAATTTGCAGTCCCACCAGCAATGTACAAGTGTACCCTTTTCCCCACATCCTCAACAGCTCTTATTATTGTTTGACTTTATAATGGCTGTCATTCTTACTGGAGTGAGATGGTATCTTAGAGTGGTTTTAATTTGCACTTCTCTGATTGCTAGAGATGGTGAGCATTTTTTTGTGTATTTGTTCATTAATTGTATATCCTTCTCTGAGAAGTGTCTGTTGAGGTCCTTGGCCCATTTGTTGATTGGGTTATTTGTTTTCTTATTGTTTAATTTTTTGAGTTCTTTGTATACTCTGGATATTAGGGCTCTATCTGAAGTGTGAGGGGTAAAAATTTGTTCTCAGGATGTAGACTCCCTATTTACCTCTCTTATTGTTTCTCTTGCTGAGAAAAAAAAAAAAACATGTTAGTTTGAGTATGTCCCATTTGTTGATTCTTGTTTTAAAATCTTGTGCTATAGGTGTCCTATTAAGGAATTTGGAGCCCGACCCCACGAGATGGAGATTAGGCCAACTTTTTAATTCTATTAGACGCAGAGTCTCTGGTTTGATTCCTAGATTCTTGATCCATTTTTAGTTAACTTTTGTGCATCGCGAGAGAAAGGGATTCATTTTCATTTTGTTGCATATGTATTTCCAGTTTTCCCAGCACCAATTTTTGAAGATGCTATCTTTTCTCCATTGCATGCTTTCAGCACCTTTAGTCAAATATAAGGTAGTTGTAATTTTGTGGATTGGTCTCTGTGTCCTCTATTCTGTACCATTGATCCACCCGCCTGTTTTGGTACCAGTACCATGCTGTTTTTGTAAAACTCTGCTGTATACCCATCTGGTCCTGGGGTTTTCTTGGTTGGTAGTTTTTTGATGGCTTCTTCTATTTCCTCCATTGATATTGGTCTGTTTAAGTTGTGTGTATCCTCCTCACTCAATTTGCGCAAATCATATGACTTAAGAAATTTATCTATACCTTTACTATCTTCTATTTTATTAGAATATAGTGTTTCAAAATAATTTCTAATTATCTTCTCTATTTCTTATTGTCTGTTGTGATATTGCCATTTTCATCCTGTTTGTTAGTAATTTGAGTTCTCTCTCTTTTTCTCTTCATTAGCATGGCTAAGGGTCTGTCGATCTTATTTATTTTTTTTCAAAGAAGAAACTTTTACTTTTGTCAATTTTTTCAATAGTTAAGTTTGTTTCAATTTCATTTATTTTAGCTCTGATTTTAAATATTTCTTGCCTTCTGCTACATTTGCTGATGTTTTGCTCTTCTTTTTCTAGGGTTTTGAGATGAAGTGTGAGATCATGTTTTTGTTAGTTTTTTTTTTTCTTTTTTTGAGGAATGAACTCCAGGCACTCTTGCCGGGGTGTCCAATGGGAAATGTGGGTCTGGAGTGTGGGTATACAGCGGAGTTTTACAAAACCTTTAAAGAAGAACTAATACCAACACTTCAAGTTATTTCAGGAAATAGAAAAAGAGGGAGCTCTTCCAAATTTATTCTACTAGGCCAACATCACCCTTATTCTGAAATCAGACAAAGACACTTCAAAGAAAGAAAACTACAGACCAATATGTCTAATGAACCTAGATGCAAAAATCCTCATATCATTTTCCAAGTGATGTGGGGTTTTTCCTTCCTTCTTTTATCATTGACTTCTAGCTTCATTCCATTATGATCAGATAAGATACATGGTATTATCTCCACATTTTTGTAATTTCTAAGGTTGTGCTATAGCATAATATATCGTCTGTTTTTGAGAAGGATCCATGTTCTGCTTAGAAAAAAAGTATATCCGCTTGATGATGGTTGATATATTCTATATATGTCTTTTAAGTCTAGGTTATTAGTTATGTTATTAAGTTCTATAATTTCTTTATTCAACTTTTGTTTGGAAGATCTGTCCAATGGGGAGAGAGGTGTGTTGAAGTCACCCATAATTTTTGTGCTGTGGTCTATTTGACTCTTGAACTTGAGGAGAGTTTGTTTTATGAACATTGCAGCACCATTATTTGGTGCATAAATATTGATAATTGTTAAGACTTGTTGGTGAATGGTTCCCTTTAACTGTATATAGTGTCCTTCCTTATCCCTTTTGATTAACTTAGTCTTGAAGTTGATTTTATTCAATATGAGGGTGGCCACCCCTGCTTGCTCCCAAGGACCATGTGAGTGGTATGATTTTTCCCAACCTTTCACCTTCAACCTGTGTATGTCTTTTCCAATCAGATTTGTGTTCTGAAGGCAGCATATTGTTGGATCTGTTTTTTTTTTTTTTTTTTTTTTTTTTTTTATCCAGGTTACCAGCCTATGTCTCTTTATTAGAGAGTTTAAGCCATTAATGTTTAGGGTTATTATTGATATATGGTTTATACTTGCAGTCATGTTTGATTATTTATCTATTTATTTATTTTTAATTTGGTTTTGTTTCTCCCTTTTTGATTCGTTTTTTTTTTCCCACCTTCACTTTACTGAGGTCCTTCCCACTGTTGGTTTTGGTTGTTGTTTTTCATTTCCTCCTCGTTTAGTGTTTTTCCCAAGATGCTTTGCAGTCCTGGTTTTCTGGCTGCAAATTCTTTTAACTTTTGTTTATCATAATAGATTTTTATTTCATTGTTGTAACTGAAGCTTAATTTTGCTGGATACAAAATTCTTGGTTGGCATACATTATCTTTCAGTGTTTAAAATACGTTGTTCCAGGATCTTCTCACTTTCAGCATATGTGATGAAAAATCAGCCATTAACCTAATTGGTTTTCCCCTGAATGTAATCTGCCTCCTTTCTCTTGTAGGTTTTAATATTCTATCTTTGTTCTGTATATTGGATATCTTCATAATAATGTGTCTTGGAGTTGGTATACTGTGATTTTGTATGCTCAGCATCCTGTATGCATCTAGAATATGTACATCTGTTTCCTTTTTCATGTCTGGAAAATTTAAAATTATTTCATTCAACATTTGCTCCTTCATTTGGTTTGGACCTCTATGCCTTTCTCTATCCCGATGGCTCTTAAGTTTGTTTTCTTTATGTTATCCCATATCTCTTGGATGTTTTGCTCATGGTTTTTTATCAACCTTTCTGAGTTGGCTAGACTCTTTTAGAGATGATATATTTTGTCTTCATTGTCTGATGTTCTGACTTCTACTTGATCTACTCTACTAGTGATTCTCTCGTTTGAGTTTTTAATTTGGTTTATAGTTTCCTTCATTTCTAGGATTATTGTTTTTCTTTTTTAATAATCTCTATCTTCTGGTAATTTTTTTTGTTTGCTTCTTGAATCTGTTTATGCAATTCATCTTCAATGTGTTCTTTCATTGTTTGAATTTGCTGTCTAATGACCTCTTTAAAATTCCATTCCATCTGCCTAAGGTATTCCTTGAGTTCTTTATCTGACCATTTTTCTGATGCCTCTAGGTTCTCCTGTAGATTCAGGCTGTCCTGGATTTTTTGTACTTCTTTTCTTCCTTGTTTTCTTTCATAATGCTTATGTTACTTCTGGTTCTGTTTGACTGCTGAGTTACTGTTTACTCCTATAATTTTATTTTGGTTTTGTGTATCTCTGAGGTCTCTTCTTTGTGATCAAGATTATGTCCAGAGATGTTTAGTTTTATTGTACTTTAAAGCAGATTCATTCATTTCATAAAATGCATATGGATTCTTATGGCATATAGTGTTTTACATTTTGGACTTGGGACTTATGTTTAAGTCAGGTGATGTGATGGTATAGAGGTTGTTATATCTTTGCAAACTTGGAAGGTTGCTCTACTATAGGGGGATATTAACAGGAGAATGGTCCAGAGTGTTTTGGTTTAGCTAGCACTATAGATTGCCTTGGAACATTTACCTATATACATTTAGTAAATTACACATAAACAGAGTCATAATGCTTGGGAGTAAGGTTATGAGAAGGGGAAGGAAGAAGTCACTAAAGGGAATGAAAGAAAGGAGAAAATAGGTAGAATTCACAAAAAGGGTAAGAAGGAAATTGGAAACTAATGAAAAAAAAAGATAAATACAGTCTTAAAGTTCGATTAACTTCTATTCCAGTAGGTGGAGCTGTGCCCACCAGGCCAAACTTCTCCTCTCAATACAAAGGAAACAATCCCTGTGAGGCGGCACTTCCTCCCCTACTGGGCGGCTCTCCAATCCTGGTCACCCAGGGCTTTCCTGGTCTCCAGCCACCTCCCCGCTTCTCCTGCCAGCCAGGCAGGCCCCACTCACTGGTGGCATTCACCAAAGAACTAGCTACATGCTGGGCCTGCAGCTCCCAGGTCCCCTATTTTCTTGAACGACTGGGCACTCTCTCTGTTTGCCATTCACTCAGACCCCAAGGTTGTAGAGCGTGGAGCTGGAGACCGTCAGATTACTTTGCCTGATTCCATCCAGTAGCCATGTCACTGGGAGGTGGCAAAAGAGGCCTCAGTTGTCAGCGCTAGTGGGAGTGGTAGCTGGGGGTAAGGCACCCCTCCTGGCTCCCTCAGTTTCGACAAGCATGCTCACAGAGAACTGGGGAGGGGCCCTTGAGATTTCCCCGCTGTGTGAAGAAGGGTGCCTGGGGGTCACATATCTGCAGTTGCCGCTGTCACTGTGGAGCGATTCCATCCGCCGAATTCCGGGGACATCAGTTCTCTGCCATAGTGGACTCCATTATCTCTGCTGGGGTGTCTGATGGGAAGTGTGGGTCCGGGCCATCTCTCCCAGGTCCCACCTCAGCTCTGGGCCTGCTGGCCTATGAAGTCTCTGTTGGCATTACCTCAAAATGTTCACAGAAGAACCGAAGTGTTGTTTCTGTCTTCCGCTGGAGCGTCTCTGTAGCTCTGAGTCATGGTAGTTTGGCGGCAGGACACAAACAATCAGCCAGTAACTCTGCTCATGGGGCAGCCTGAATTCATCCACGCCAAGCCCGCTGTGGCCTCTGAGAGGCTCAAACTGCTCGCCCTAGATCCATTTCTGCCCAGCATTGCCAAATGTTCCTGAGCAAACAGCATTCAGTCAGTTGAAATCTCTCTTTGCCAGCACAGCTGAAGAGGTCACAGGATTGATCTCTCTGTGCCCGCTGCCATGTTCCTACCCCCTCTCTTATTTCTTTTAAAATTTTCTCCTTGTTCTGTATGTTGGAAATTTTTATTATAATGTGTCTTGTCATTGTTCTTTTGTGGTTTTGAACATTCTGCATCCTATAGGCTTCTAGGATTTGGATTTCCAATTCATTCTTTGTGTCTGGAAAGTTTTCTAAAATTATTTCATTGAAGAGATTGCTCTTTCCTTTGGTTTGGACCTCTTACCTTCCTCTATCATAATAACTCTTAAATTTGGTCTATTTATGGTATCCCAGATTTCTTGGATATTCTGCTCATGGTTTCTTATCATCTTTTCTGAGTTGTTTAGGCTCTTTTTGAGATTATATATTTTGTCTTCATTGTCTGATGTTCTGACTTCTAATTGGTCTACTCTACTGATGATACTCTCATTTGAGTTTTTAATTTGGTTTATAATTTCCTTCATTTCCAGAATTTTTGTTTGGTTTTTGTATAACTTCTAACTCCCTATAGAGTTGATCTTTTGCTTCTTTGATTTGTTTATGTAATTCATTGTCAAAGCGAACTTTCAGTGTCTGCATTTGCTGTGTAATGTCTTCCTTAAGATTCCAGATCATCTGAACCATGTATATCCTGAATTCTTTATCTGACATTCCTTCTACTGCAGATATTACCTCTTCTAATGTTGACATATCCTGCATTTTTTGTGGTCCTTTCTTTCCTTGTCTTTTCATATTGCTTATGTTTCTTTCTAGCTCTGTGTGACTGTTGTGTTAATATTTTTCCCTCTATATATTTATATTGTTCAAATATAGTTCCAAAATTTCTCCTTTGTGGAGGAAAACAATGTTAACAGTTCTTAATATCAATAATACATCATCTATGAGTTTTCATTTTTAATACATTTATAATTAGAGTCTATGTCTACAAATGTTGGCTTCAATTGTTATTTAGAATATAGTCATTAGTTTCATAAAAGGCATACCATTTCCAGTGGTGTATAGAGAACTGAGGGTCATGTGTAGGACATAATGTTAAGGGGGTAAGGAGTGAGGGTATGGGATTACTCTAACTTAGCAACTTCAGAGAAGGACTCTAATGAATAGACAGGAGTAATTTACAGAAGAATGTATAATTTCAAACTCCTTATCTCTATTTAGAACATTACCCTACATATAAATAGTAAAAGATACGAGGTTGAAAGTGCGATAGAGGGAGGAAGAAAAAAAGACAAAGAAGAAGAGAAAAAATAACAAGGAAAGAAAGAAAGAGAGGAAGAAAAAAATAAGAATAAAAAATAAAATAAAATAAAAAAGGGGGGGTGATTTCAGGCCTATGCAATTCCTCTATATTATATTATTCTGGTGATTCAGTTCTTAAAGTCTAATTTCATGCAAAATTCTTGGATTCACATATATTGAGGTTGTGAGGACCAGAGGGGGAAGGGTAAAGGACATTGGATGATAAGAGCGAGAAATGAAAAGAAAGAAAGAAAAAAGTCTCAGAAATTTGTTTTCATTTCTTCCAGTAGGTGGAGTTGTCTGTTCCTAGCTTGAGTCTCTGCATTCAGGGTGGTGGAAGTAGCCAGTGTGAGAGGGCTTGAGCTTCTAACTGGAGCCTCCCTTCTGTTAGTCTCTGAGTAGGAAACCAGATGCCTGTACAGTTGCTGTTCTGCGTTTATAGCTACACCCTTAAAAGCTAGTGGGAAAACTTTGAGTTATCAAACTGGGGGTGGGGGCATTGGAAAGCTGGTACCTGATCAGCCACAGAACCACGCTGGTAGCCACGCCCACTGATAAATGGCGAGTAAGGTTTTCTCAGATGTATTCCTTCTGTTTCCAGCGTGGGATGTTTGGTGAGGTGGGGGTGCTGGGTTAACCTTGTGCTGTGTCCAGAGCTCGGTCTGGTGACCCACAGGAAAAGCCTCTGTTCTGCGCTGTCTTCTGTTTGCACTGAGCGAGTGCCACACGGCCAGGGGCTTCCGTCCACCCTGCGCTGAGCAAGGGCTAGGGCTTCTCTCTGCACCGCGCTGAGAGAGAGCTGGAGTCTCTTTTCAAATTTTATTTGATGCCTCCTTAGTAAGCAGTTTTCTCTTAGTGCTATAGCCTAGAGAATGGGATTGTTGTGTAGTGTTGAGTTTAATTTCAAATGCACTTTATTGCCTTTTTTCCTATTGCATCTTTGGCTGTGACTAGTGAGTACAGACCCTAGACATTGAGTTTATAGTGTGAGGGTCTCAATCTCTGTATGTGTCAATAGAATAGGGCCCTCTGGAATTCCAGGTGGTGTTATATAGACAGCAGAGTATATTTGTTATGCTCTTTTTGCTTACTCCTACAATGGGAATGGAAGTACCTACCAAGAGTTGAAGTGTTCATGAATTTGGGCCCTGCAGTTCTTGGTTGTATTCCTTGTAATCAGTTCTACCACTTCCTTTTCCCACTGTGGTGTGGTATCTGGAACTTTTATTCTCTGTGTAGACATGGATGCAGCTCAAGTTAGAATATAGGGAGAAGTAGGGAACAGGGTCGCAGTTGCCCCTCTGTGATTGTTACCTCTAGACTCATTGAACATATGTGACCTCACAGGATGAGGGGGCAACGCATGCTGAGGGTCCCTATAGGTGGTGTGCCAAAAAGAATTCCTAACATCCCAACTGGAGAGTGAGTGTCAAAGAGTAAAACTTATGCCCACTCAGGGATGGTTTGTTGGTGGGAGATTATCACGTCTTACTTTTTTAAAATTGAAATATATACAAGGGTAGAACAAGATTGGTTCATGGATGCAGAAATATGCTATTCCTGTCTGCAGAGCAGAGCCCAGTATCAGGTGCATATCATACATGAACAAAGTGCTAGACTGCACTCAGTACCCAGCACCACAAAGAAAATAGAGACAAAAATGCAAAACTTGAGGTAAGGTACTGATGTAAAAAGCAAACAAAAATAATATAGGCAACACCATCAACAACAGAAAACACAGAATGAAATGACATAGAGGGAAATGAAAGGTTAAAACCTAATAGGATGAATAAGTACATTTAAAGGAGCAGAGGTAGAAGAAGAAGAGAAAAAGAAGGCAGAAGGATAAAGGAAAAAAGCAAGACAAAACCCAACAATTACCAAAAGGAAAGGAGGCAATAGGGAATTCATGTAATAAGTCCACATGTGAAAAAATTGGAGAAATGTAGCAGGCTGCAGCCCTAGCTGGCTTGAGTGCCATTTTTCCTAAGTTCCAAGAGATAGTCATGGATCTTTCTCTTCTTAACTCCTTTTTAAATTATAATACCACTTCCTTTTTTAGCAGGAGCTACAGCATGATGCAGAAATTACCAGATAACGATGTTAGGCTCCTGTATATTGACCGTACTTGTAAAATTTATATCGTCTCACCTAGAGTTGATTCAGCTACAGATAGTCATGCAAATGTAACCCAGGAATAAAAAAAAATTCTATATACCAGGGGCCCTCAGATAGGCCACTAAAGGAGGACCCTGATTGCCTTTCCCTATTCAATGCCTCATTTGAGCTTGAAGTACCCAGAGTGGTTGTTATTCCTTTCCTTAACAGCTTTTAGGGACAGGTCTTCAGAGGTGAGAAATGAATGAGAGGGTAGATAGTAAAACAGGCAGTTAGAATAATAGACTTCAAAACATCTTATCTAAAGAAAAGGCTGCTCCATGAAATTAACTTGCAGAAACATTCCAGAAATTTCAGCTGACTTTTGTTCTAGAAGCAGTGGGAAAATGGAAGTGATCGTGGACCTGAGTAGAAAATACAGGAAAGTTCAAACACAAGTGCTAAAAGGACACAGCCAATCAGAAGTTCCTGGGCTGAACCAATAGCCTTGGCCTTTGTCCAGTTCCTATTTAGCATAGATCTAGACAAATAGCCTTAACTTGATAGCTATATTTACCACTAGAGAAAGCACACCTAAATGGAACTCTGTTATCAGTTCCCCTCTCACACAGCAAAAACTATGCTTATTTTTTTCTCACTTAAATGAATCTCATTTCTTTCATAGTTGGAAAATAAAAATAAAAATGGCAAGGGAAAACATGAGAGAGAGAGAGAGAGAAAGAGAGAGAGAGAGAGAGAGAGAGAGAAGGGAGGAAGAAAAATTAAATATTCAACAGAAGACAGAAGGGGGAGAAGCACATAAACACAAAACAGCAAAAACAAAAAGGGTTAGTATGAAATAATAAAAAAAACTTGTTTATATGAAATATAAACAATGAAATAATAAATTCCTATTTGTCCTCATTGTTCAATGAGTGGGCAAAATTTCACATTTGCAAATTGGGGTATTTAAAATATTTCTCCTTGTCTTCTTAGGGTACAGCCCTCTTGAACAAGTTAAAAGCTGGTGTCATTCAGCCCACTCACTATTTCCTGGGAGTGCTTATCAGGTGAATAGCAGGTGACTGGAGTCACCTGAATAACAATGACTGGAGTAGGTCATGGTACCTGTAATCTGCTTTCCTCACCAGATGGAGCTAGAGCAGGATGCAGAAATTACCAGATACAGATTGAAGCTACCTTATCCAGGCCCTCTGGCAGTAGGAGGCACATCACTTTTGGAGTGTGTCAGTGAGCTAGTGCAGAATGCTAAACATCAAACATTGTCTCTCTGCAGCTTTTTCTATGTACTCAGAGGGTGGGGAAACACCAGACATGTGTGATAATGCCAGATGCCCCTCATGTTAGGAATAGCAATGAATTCTTTGATTGGGACCCAGGAGAAAGACAGAAGTCTCCAACTGTGAACAATTGTTGAAATCCTGGTGAGTTTGTGACAAAACCTCTCCCTCCAGGGTTAACTGAATCTGAGTTGCCACCCACTGAGCCAGTACAGCAATATTTCCAAGAGGTCCCAGAGATTAAAAATTCATGGATCTTTGACTTCCAGAGCAGGAAGTTTGGACATCAGAGATCCTCTTGTAATGGTTTCCACTTATGGCACCATGAGAAAATGAAGTGAAGTACAGATGACAACCCAGAAGCAGTTCACCATCCATACCCCTATTCTGTCATCTGTTTAGACTACATTGCTGCATAGTTCTAAGTCCTGTGCCTGCCTGCGAATTTTTTTTTACTTTCACATCCACCCTTGATGATGAGGTAATTGCCTAGCCCTGTTGAGCCCATGATCTGTGCGGGACATTCGCTTTCACAATTCACTGGACTATGATGTGTTCCTCATGTCTGTTCCTGCCCTCTTTGAACTACAGGATTCTTCCATGGACAAATACCACAATAAATAGTCTCTCTCCATCTGATTTTATTCCATATCTGGACAAATAGGCAAGTGTTGGGTGCCTCTAATCCACCACATTGCCCCTCTCATTTAAATTGATTGAACACATTTCCCCCAGAATATTTGGGGAAAATGCTAAGAGAACTCAAGGCTGTTGTTTCTAGTAGTTGGCACCCTCTGAAACTGCAAGGTGAATCCTAACAGAGTTTGATTTTTACTAGGAACTTTATATTTGTCATAGTTAATTCTATTCACTAAGCCTCTCATTATGGGCCAGGTATGTATACAAAATTTATGAGACCAAAACTCAGAGGACGGGAGATGCTCTTGGCAATAAAAGGTGGCCCAACGTTGCAACTCTTTGCTCAAAACAGACTGCCAAATTGTGGTGGGGCCCATTTTGAAGCCCATATCCTTTTAAAGATTAGACAGTAAACTGCACTCAATACCCAAGTGAAGTGAAAACATTAAAAAGATAAATTTTACAGCAACACTTTCTCTAGTTGTATTGGGCCATAGCCCTCAAGAAGGGAAATTGCCTCAAAAGTGCCTTGAGACTGACTAACATTAGACAGTGACATCAAGTAGAATATATATGATTCTATTCAGTGTAATTATGTTTTGCCTTATCTCAAAAGTAATTAAAGAGCTGAGTCAATCTTGAGGAGTTCTATGAATACTGCATACTGTCGTGATATATCAATCAACAAGAAAGACAGAAAGATGAGCTACATCCCAAAACTGAGGAAGGGAAAAGAGCTAGAATAGGCAGATAGAATTATTGGACCTCACCAAGGTCAAATTTCTATTAATAAAAATTCCACAGTGTTACAGTATAAAAAGAGCACGAATGCAAATATGAGCCTAATAAAAACTGAGAGTGAGACATCTGTGACTCAGTGCCCAGAATCTCTCTGAAAAGGGACACACTGCAGCTCAGAAACCTTAACCTGACTTGACCAAAGGGTGCATGAGGAGCTCATGGACATTGCATGCCTTACCCAGTTTGGGCCAGGGCCTGACTTCCTTAATCCTATACATTCATATAAACCCTGAAAAAACAGCCATTCTCTGGCAACACTGTCTTGGAACCCCTTCCATGCAGGAGTTCTGCTTCTTTCTATTACTTTCATAAATTTGGTTAGTCTACCCTAACTCTTTCACTATTTGTGCCTGATAAATTTATTTGTTGAATTTGCAAGACAAAGAACCCAATAAATTCCATGGTCTGGTTACAAAATGACTATAGCTGAAATGTGTCAGGAAAACTAGTCTGATTTAAGAAAAGGTATTGCCTACACTCCTGCTCTGTAGATGTGGACCCCAGAATTGGGCTGAAATTGACCCTCTGTGAGATTATGTATAGGAGGCCCTTTCAGACCTCACTAAAAATAATGAATTCTCCATATTTAACATATAATGAGAGAATCAAATATTTTGTAACAACAGTTTAGAAAAATCCAAAACTCCACATAGGTGTTTCCTTCCTCTAGGACAATGCCCTACCCTCAGGACCCTACACATTCTTCCATCCAGAAGACTCAGTCCTACTGAAGAAATGGGGAAAAAACAAGAAACAGAGGAATAACTCATGGAAAAGTGAACTGTCCCTAGCAATGTATTCCTAACTGCTCAGATGTATTTGAACCTCACAGGTGTTAAATCACAGTTTATTACATCTAAGGAGGAAAGGCACCACCAGAAAATGACTCCCCTGTTGAACCTGGGAATCCACAGTCATATGGCTAGCTGGAAACCCCACTAGAGAATTTCACATATCTCTTCAGATGATAAGCCCCAGATGGAATATCTCAACCAAACATGGGTTCATTTTTTGTTCCTCTTGACCATTTGTACTCTTCCTAATCTCCCATTAGATTCACTTTAACCAAGTTACAGATTCCGTCCACAGTTTCTGAGTTCTATCACCAGATTGATGGCTGGGGATGTGGAAAGCTCCCCATGATGACCACTAACCTACTGTTGTGGAAAATTCAGACCACCAATCTAAGTGCATAGCACCAGTTTTCTGTTTGCATCAAAAACTAGATGGAATTCATTCTCCCATGCCTGATGGAAAATGCTTACTTATTCCTTCTAAGCAGAAGAGCCTTGAGATGTGCAAAATCAAGGCTAAGACAAGACAACATTTGTTCTAGGATGAGAAAAGGTTCACACCATTCTGGACAAAGGCTACAAAGTTGGCAATAAAACCATATGCCTATTGGCATGATAAGCTCAATTAGATGAGAGAGTGGCCTAATATACTGATGTACTAAATTACTTCCATGGGACTCCCCAGGGAATATATTTGACTGATGCTGTTTTAGTCAGTTATTTCACTGCTATTACTTAAAGACACAACCAAAGAAAAATGTGTAGAGGAGGAAAAGTTTATTTGTGGGCTCACAGTGTCAGAGGTCATAGAAGGTCACTTCTACTGGTCTGGGTTTGTGGTGAAGCTGAATATCATGGTAGAAGAGCATGGTGTAGGGAAGCACCTCACTTTGTGATCAGGAATGCAGGGAGATTACACTTGCCAGATACAAATATATACCCAAAGACCACCCCAATTTCCACCATCTCCAGCCACACCCTACCACTTTAGTTACCACTCAGTTAATCCCTCTCAAGGTATCAATCACTGATTGGACTAAGTCTTACATGTCCCAATCACTTCTCCTCTGAAATTTCTTGCATAGTTTCATATGTGAGCTTTTGGGGGACAAACCATAACAGATGTAAAATGCCACTGTCATTCCAACAAAGACCATTTGCCTTTTCCTATAGAAGCATTCTTGAAAAACAAAAGCATCTTCTGTGTTGACGTATTCAAAAATGTTTCTTGTGTTGAAATGATGGTGGTCCAGGTTTCAGTGCACCCTTTAGAAGAATAAGGGGAAGAGTCACTCTTGCTGTAAGAGCTTCCACGCCACACCCACCTCCATGGCCTGGAGAGGGGCACATCATCTATCAAATCAACCTGGGGTCCCTACTGCACACATTTAACTTTTTCATAGATGATCACTAATTTATTATGATTTTGCTGATAGTGAGTCTTAGTCCAATAACCCACATAAATATCTCATATCTTAGAGAACACAGGCTTGGCATCAAAACACCTGGAACAAAAAAAAATAAGAATAATACACTCAGTTTTTTGACATAGGAAAAAAGAGGGTTTTTTAACATAGGGAGGCATTAATTGAAGGATGTAACATATTCTTAAGTAATTGAAATGGGAATGACAGTGGAATAAATTTGACTTTACTTTCCTGTGTTTATATATAAAAACACTGTATGTATATCTCCACATCATGTAGAATACAAGATTGAGACCATAATTAGAATAATTAGCATAATATTTCAAAATATATTGTAGAGTCCTATATATTTAAAAAGAACAAATTCTAAAAGCTTCTAAAAATATGCAAGGTGTTTATTCTCCACCTATTATCTCATTTCTATGAAGAAAAAGTAAAACTTCCTATCTTTTAGTAAAAAAAAAGATTAAAAGATGAAATTAGTCATTACCTCTAGGTTTCCTAACTGTACTTTATCTTGATTTACCTATTCCCATTTCCACAGGGATAGTTAATATGGAGACAGCCACATAACTGTCCTAGAAGCCTGCCACTTGGTAAAGATTAGTGCAGGTGATCCTTCCTGGGCCTTCTAGGATTTTATCACACAAATCCCTGTGACTATTCTTTTATCTTTAAGGGTAGGCTGACTAATACTCCCCTGTAACTGTGGTTATATGTGAATTCTGATGACTCTCATTTATAGAGAGCTGTTCTATTCTCAGGGTTGTGGTAAGAATCAAAATGAGATTTCCTAAAATGCCTCATATTTTTTCCACATTTTTATTGGTGCATTATAGCTATACACAATGGTGGGATTTGTGGTTACATATTGATCTATACACAATATAATTTGGCCAATACCACTCCCTGGCACCTCTAATTCCTTCCATCCTTCTTCTCTTTTTCCTACTGATGTCCCTTTCATTTCCATTGGATATGCCACCACATTTCATTTTTTTTTTCCTATAAACCTTCCATATATGAGATAAAACATATATACTGTATATTTTTCCATCTAAATTAATCTGGGATATCAGTCTTAATTTTGTTTTGTTTTTTTCCTTGACTTGTCCTTATTGATTTTGTTATAGGTTTCAATTTCATGGAATAATTTAAGGAGTATTGGCACTCACTATCTCTTCTGTAATGGTTTGGTAAATCTCAGCTGGTAATCCACTCAGTCCTGAATTTTTTCTTTGTTGGAAGGCTTTTTACTATTGCTTTCCTTTCTCATTACAAGTAATTGGTGTGTTTATGTTTTCTATTTCCTTTTGATTTAGTTTTTCAGATCATATTTATCTAGAAATGTATTCATTTCTTCTAGATTTTTCAATTTATTGGAGTACAAATTTTCAGAATATTCCCCAAATTACGCAGTTTATTTCTGTGACATCTATGATGATTTCTCTGTTTTGTTGTTGTTGTTGCTATCAGGTATTAAACTCAGGGATACTTGACCCCGAAGCACATTCCTAGCCCTATTATGTGTTTTATTTAGACACAGTGTCTCATTGAACCATAGCTGAGGCTGGCTTAGAACTTGTAATCATTCTGATTGACTCAGCTTCCTGAGTAGCTGGGATTACAAGTGTGTGACACCACGCCCAGCTTTATTTCCAATTTTATCTCATTTCTTAACTCTTTTTCTATTGGTTATGTTTGCCTAAGGGCTTATCAATGCTGTTTATTTTTCCTAGAGCCAACTCTGTTTCATTAATCCTTTATTTGATTTTTTATTATTAATGTCATTGATTTTGGATCTCATCTTAATTATTTTCTTCCTTCTAATGGTTTTGGAATTGTTGTGATCTCCTTTTTCAAGGGAATTGAGATGCCTAAGTAGTTTGTTTATTTGAAATCTTTCGGATTTTCTTATCTAGGTACTCATAGATCTAAAGTTTTTTCATAGCATCCCAAAGATTCTTTTTTGTGTGCCATTAGGCTCATTGGTGTCTAAGGAGTTTTTATATATATATTTTTTTCCAGCACAGATACACAGTGTGACAAAAAATCACAAAATAAATGCAAGAACCTAGCAGTGAGATATTCTCTCAGTGCAAAGCACCCTGCATTATTTGATTTGTAGAATGATAATCTTGATAATGATCATGTTACACCACCAGGAGGAATGTGGTGTTTTTATATTTTCCTCAAGCAGGACCTCATTTCCTCTCAGGTTCAGGTAATAGTCATCTCCCTCTCTGATCCCTATGGAAGGAGCCAATTGAATATTTACTCCCAGAATCCTTTGCATCCTCACCATATTGCACTCTGCTCACACTGCACAATTTTCATATTTTCTTCTCCTCCTAATTCCAATGGCAAAGTATCTTTATTAACATTGGGTTACGTTGGAACAGAGCAGAGGCATGGTAATGGGTATCTGTGGACTGACAGTGATCAGGCTTTCAGGTGGATGCCATTAATATAATGTGCACTAAGACAATGAGTTTGCCCAGTGAGCAGCAGGAGGCACTGTGGGACAGTCTCCATCTGCACAGCTGTGATTTCCCAAGCACCAGGATGGATGGTGGAGCTGCACTCTGTGGTGCCAATGCAGCAGTTTTGTCCTATCTGAGGGTGGTCCTAGCACTGCCTCCAGAGGTACTTCCTGCCAGACTCTCATCAACCAGCACCTGAATGAATGCATGCAGAGGGGTAGGATAGGAAATGGATAGGACCACATTTGCTTCAATAACTCCTCCCTGTGAGACCAGTGGAGAGGATAAGAGATGTCACGGGTAGATCACTCCAGTTTGGACATCACAGGGGATGTGTCCACAATTGCCTGGGGTTCTATTCTCCTCCTGATCTTGTCTCATTTCTCAGGAAGGGGCAGCAGCCTTGCGTGAGTCAGACCCCACCTTAGATCTTAGATCTTATAGCAACTCAAACTTTGATACCATATGCTCAACCTTGAGTATCTGTGTTTTCAGATTTCTTGTCCTAGTCTAGGCTGACTCAGCTACTCTCCCTCTCCACAAGACTCACATGTACCCTGAGACTAGGCTTCATTGCTGGTGACTTTGGAATACATTAGTACAAGTAGAAGCCAGGAAGCCCTTTCCACCTTCCCAGTGTCTCCTTTATTACTACTCAAACACAAGTAAACAGCAGAGCTTCAGGATCACCAGCCACTTCTCTGAATTAAATGATACCTCATGTAATGAATGTGTTCTGCACATTTGTGGGCTGAAGAATGAAGATAAGGCTATTATTTTAATATTTGGAATGAAAACTCTAAGTCTTATACAGTGCTCCAGACCCATGGAGAAGAGAGATTAAACCCTCCAATGAATTCTCTCTGCTTGGTGCAGTCACTGCTGCACTGCTTGGGACTACATCTAGCTCAGGTGGTGGCACTTGTTCTCATTACTTCAATCAGCATCTGATTTTTCTATAATCAATGTATTAGAAATGTCTTCCTCTTTTCTTCATTGTAAGAAATTGATTTAATCCAATGGTAATACCTTCCTATCCTACAATATCATTTCTCAGAGTTCACTTTCTCTCCAGGGAGTAAATAGATAGAAAGAAGGTGGTTGGCCCATGGTTTTCCTACCAGAATGTAGACCTGACTCAGAAACATATGAGGTCTGAAAGCAACTGGGCAGCACTAGGTGTAGCACACTTTAAGTGCAGCTCTTTTGACCAGCTTCAAATATTAGGTTACCTTCTCCTGTAACTACTAGTTCCAGTAATTCTCTGAGAATTATTTTCTTTCTATAGGCTCAGAAAAAATAAGTTCTGTATCTCCAATGTTGATGTTCAAACAGTTTCTTTGACAGTGAGATGATAATGTTTGTAAAAAGTGAGCACAGAGACTCCTAGCAACAGACACCCCACTTAATCAGGCTCTAAAGTAACCATCTCTGTTCTGCACAAAAATAATCTTCTGCTCATACAAGGACTTCAGTGAGATAAGGAGCATATTCAAATAAAGAAAATCCATCCTACAAGAGTGTTTAAGGAAGATCAGAGAGATGCTAGACACTTTGTCCTATCATTGGCGGAAGCTAAGGGAACTGAGTTTGAGGTCACCATGCCAAAGCCTGGCCTCCGTTCCTTACCCCTCTCTCTGAAAATGTCACTTACTATATGCGATTATGGATGTGCATCATCAGGAGCACTTTTCCTTACCTAAGGTAGTCTGCACTGTCCTGTGCTCTTCCACAAACATCATATCCCTTCCAGGTTTCTCTATCAAGACACCCTAAACTGATGTGCTTGTAAACAACAGATATTTACTTTTTACTTGTAATGAAGGCTGGTAAGTCCAAGATCGAAGTGTTGGTATATTTGGTGTCTGCTCATGGTCCACTCTCTGGTTCATAGATGGCTTCTTCTCATTGCATTTACACATGTTACACAACCACTTTCTCAATCCTCTTCTTTAAGGACACGAATCCCATTCATGAGGGTTCTGCCCCCTAAAGGGCCCTTTTTTCTTAAACAATCAGTCATTGCATTGTGATTAAAATATGGACATTTTGAGGGGAACCAAACATTTTTATAATGGTATATATTAACCTTACCTTCCTATGATGACTCCAGGAAGATGAACAGTGATTCTATTCCTAGCCATATATCTTTTCTAACCATTTGGGGATTTTCCTATCCTTACACGGACTTTTACCCAATTACTTTAAGAAAAAAACATGACTATTTTTGTGGGGTGAGGGGGACCTCATCTAGTATATACACCTTCAATTTACCCAGTTTCCCTGGCCCAGCCCTAGTCTTCCTATTGAGATGATGAAAGTGTGGTAAATGTTCGAGCCTTGCTGAGTACATTCTTGTAAATGTCATTATAAAGTTTTACCAATGTGAACACACAGGATACAGTATTATTTGCATTTGTATATGATATACAATAAGGGTAATCGCTATTCTGGAATATGCAAATTTTTTACATGATGAGCCAGCAAAGCAAACCTGAGGAGGGGAGTCATCTTCCTTGTGTTGATGGACAACTCATTTTGTTGGGATGATCACAGACCATGGGTGATGAGACTTTTTTGAGTATCACACAAGCTTCAAATACTTAAGTGTGCAGGGAACATTGGTTAGCGATCAGCTGAACTCTCTTTAATTTTCTTCACTATGTAGGCACTGTTTTAAAACCTGTTGGGGCCCTATCATTAAGGATGGACATTATTGCTCTTTGGATCTGAAGACTGTCATCAGGTGATGCACAGCTCAGGGGATATTTGAGGAAACATTTTATACATATACCAGCAGTGAGAGATTTCTATGAGTCCTGAATTTAACTGCAGATTTACATCCAGGGTGCTGCCAATTGGAGACACTTGTCTGTGCACCTTTGGTGGGTTATTGTCCTAGAAAATAGAAAAAAACTTCTTTCTTCAATGTCATTTCCACAGACTGAGAATGATGACACAGCAGAGACTTCTAAGGGAGAATGGTCTTGACTTTGTTTCTCAGCCTGAGGGTACCAAATAAAATAGATTTGGAGGGACACTGTATTTCTTGTTCCACAGACATAAATCTGACAAGTGGAGTAGGATATCACCTAAGATAAATAGTCCATTAAAATTACATATCAGACACAATTGTGTGTGTGTGTGTGTGTGTGTGTGTGTGTGTATATATATATATATATATATATATATATATATATATATATATTAGGTTATATACCCATGAAGTCATATGGAGTTTGCAGCCTCTTGTATGGGAGACCTAACTCCTTAAGTTATCATTTTTTCATGATTTTGTGCATTCCATAATACAGAAAAACTTCTGAAAGGGAGAGAGAATGGAAGCATATCAAAATTGCAGTAATTAGGAATTCAACCTTCTATATATAGACAGTTACTGATGAGCTACAGAAACATGTTTGGCTCTCAAGATGTTGGACCATGGGATGGTATGCCCTGTGACCAGCAGGGGACACTGTGGGCCTATCTTGTGGTCTCTACATAGCTGCTCAGTAAGGACCATTCACTCAAAGGAGTCCTGGTCTGGAGGAGGGGCCCTATGTTAACTGAAGGGGACTTACCAGTGTTTTAACTCTGGCATAGCAGGGTCCCCTGGTCAGAGAACTATGTCTTGTCTCAACAGTCCTTCCTCCCAAGGTTCCCCCAAGTGCTAAAAGAAGCCTTGATTCTCTTTAGTCTGTAGTTTGAGCTGAACTCTAGCACCTGGCTGGAGTAGGGTGGGGTGCCTGGGGCAGTCTTGATGGAAACATTTGCATTAGTAGCCCCTCCTCTGCAGAAAGGGGGAAAGAAAAAGAGATCTGTGACAGTTCACCTCCACTGTGGGACATAGGAAATTGTGTCTACCATGGCCTGGACTCCTTTTCTCATCCTGCTGCTCTCTCACTGCATAGGTAGGAAAGACCTTCAGTAAGCAGTTCTCTATTCACTGTTTGCATCAACTCTTCAGGTTTGGACCTAAGAGAAGTTTTACCATGGACACTATCTTCCCTATTTTTCTCTGTTTGTAGGTTCCCTCTCCCAGCCTGTGCTGACTCAACTGCCATCTCTCTCTGCATCTCTGGGAGCATCTTCGAAGCTCACCTGCACTCTGAGTAGTGGCTTCAGTGTTGGCAACTACTGGATCAGTTGGTACCAGCAGAAGCCAGGGAGTCCTCCCAAGTATCTCCTGAGCTACTACTCAGAGTCAAGCAAGAACCAGGGCACTGGGGTCCCCAGTCGTTTCTCTGGATCCAAAGATACCTCAGCCAATGCAGGTGTTCTGCAGATATCTGGGCTCCAACTTGAAGATGAGGCTGACTATTACTGTGGGACGTGGCACAATAATGCTTTTCACAGTGAAACGGGCAGATGGGGAAGTGGGACAAAAAACAATTTGCCACAGGCTCTGACCTATACACTCATGTTTTGATATTAAAATACATTAATTTATACAACTATAAATCTCTCTCACACTGCACTTCTTTCCCAGTGTTTCAAAAATAATTATAAAGACTGAAATAATTCTCAAACCAATGCAAAAAGAAACTAGAGCTAGAATCTGAATAGTATTTTACTGGCATCCTATAAATGATATCAAATTCTGCCATATCCAGAAGGCAGCTCCCAATGAAGTCTTCTTCAGTTCTTGAGTGTGCCAAGGTGCATCCTACACTCCAGCACCCACTTCACAACTTTTAGACATCACACTGACTCCAAGGACCTTTCTTAATACAACTCAAGGTTCACAGCAGGGACAGCTCCAGGCCTTGCTCAGAGTAGTGTGGAAAAATAAAATTAAATAAAGACAAGATTTCAATATGATTGGTGTGGGAGGAAAACATTCAAGGGATAACTGACTGAGAGTGATGAAGTTTAAATATTTTTTCATCTAATAGTTTGCAAAGTCAAATACAGTCCAGTCAGGAGAACCTGCTCTCAAGGACAGGGAGTGGTATAGATTCATGAAAGTCTGTAGGCAGAATGTGCAGCCCCTTGGTCTTGGCATCGTGTGAAAGGGGAGTGGCCCTCAGCTTTCAGGAGTGGGCACCTTCTGCCTATATTTCTCTTTGCGCTTTCATTGTGATTCACTGCTAGAAACTGAGTTCCTTGAGAATTTGGACTTTTTTCTCCTTTGTCACTGCCTTCTAAACAGCCTGATGGCTCCACAAAGGACAAAATCAATATGTGTTTGTAAAATGAATATTCACCTAGAAAGGAATCCCAAGGGTGAGAGTATATTTGAGGCAAAATTCTTGATTTCGGGATATTCTTGGTTTCAGTTGTTTGAAGAAGAGATGATAAATAGGAAACTTGACTTCAGGAGCTGGAGAACAGGAGAGAGATATGAAGAACTGTGTCCTGTTGAAGGTGACCAGTAGGAAAGACTAGATCATATGAGTTCAGCTGGAGACAGTGGAGGAGGATTTGTTGTGCCTTTAGGTTCTGAGTAAAGAAACCACAGGAGCAGGTGGATAATGGAGATAAGTATGAGCACAGAGGACAGATCCCATGAGCTGATGCACCACAGAGCAGAGAAGAATATATGAACATCTAGTAACTTTGAAATTATCTAAGAGTTATGCATAAATAAAATGTTAAACAGAGATATTAAATAATTTGTTACAATATAAGAAATCTAATATTCAATCACTCAATTCACAGTCTCACAAAAAATTCTCATAGGGTAATTTTAGAAAAAGAAAAAGAAGTTTGTGAGATGAACAGATGATTCTGTACTGGATGGAGGGGCTGGTTGAAGAAATGAATGATTGGTAGAGAATGGTTGTGCCATTGTGGACCTGGTTATTACATAACATGGTGTTTGATTAAACCCTGCATATGCAAATGATACATTCTATTGTGCTTTTGTTCACTTTACCAAATATTAAAAGAGCTAAATTCACTGAAACATTGAAGTATAAATACAAAGCAATTGACAAGTGAGTAGTTGAAATCCATTGATGAATTCAGAATGAATGGAAAATAGAAAATGTTTGCATGTTTTTAAATTTATACTAGAAAACTACATTTATTTTGCTCTCTACAAATAAACCCTCACATTTAGAGTAACAGAATTAGGATTGCTATTTATTTATTAAGTCTTCTTTATTGAAAAAAAAATCTAAAAGAAATGACAGGTTAATGGAAGCCACAGGATATATGGGAATTTTCTTCTTTCTATAAAATTTTTCTGTTAATCTAAAACTATTTTCAAAAATAAAGTGTACTAATTCAAACTAGATATGATGATAGATATGTAGACTTTATGGAAGATGTAGTTTATGTGAACACAGTACCAAAATATATGATGGTTCTCCAGGACCTGAGCAAAGACACCACAGAAGTAGGTGGATGGTGGTAAAAATTCTGAGCAGAGAAGATGTAGTCCATGAGCAAATATGATGCAGAGCAAGGGGAGTTGTATAAATATCTAGTAATCTTTATTTTAACTAAGAGCTGGTGAGATATTCATTAACAAAATATCAAATCCAGAGGTGAAAATCCATCATGTGACTCCCCCAAATTGCAATATTTAAGACCTCAACCCACAATCCCAGAAATTATTCTGATGCAAGAACTTGTACATAAAGAATGAAGGACTTTAGGGATTGTTGTCAACTGAAAAGCTGCTTCTGCACTGAATAAAATGTATAAAGGTAGGAAATAATTAATTGGCAGACAAGATAAGTGCAGGATTGGAATACATTCTGTACAATATGGCATGGGAAGAACCCACGTGCTGAAAACCTTTAATTCCCTTATGTTTCTATCAATTTATTCAGTACTGAAACTATTGTATTATCTAAAATAAATCTAGATTAAAGCACACATCAGTTTATATTGTAGGAGTTGGAATTCAACTACTGATTCACAGTGTGAGAAACACCAGTTATGTATATTCATTCTAAATTATCATAAAAGGGTATTATTTTTACAACATCTTTAATGAGTTGCTAATACATTGTGCTTAATTGTATGTTCACACCTTCTAAAAACAACTACAGCTTCTTTAAGTGGAAAAATACAGTATTCACATGCAAAGAATTGATAGAAAATTATGTAGAATTCAGACCATACTTGTTTGTATGGAGACGGACCTAGTGAATTGCAGAAACCAGCTGGCCTCTCATCTCTGGGCCAAGAGGAGCTACGTGTTCTGTGACTTGTAGGGTCCACTGTGGAACTTCCCTGATGTCCCTACACTGTAGAGAATCAGACATGACTGCGAGCGTGCTTGCAAACAAGATGCCCTGTTGTTATGGTGGAGCTTACCTGCAAATGGGATCTTCTACCAAGAGGCCTAGGAGGGCTCTGAGAAAATTTTTATCTCTTCTTAACAAAGAGCAGTGCTCAGAATGCTCTGGCCCAAGAGTAGATTAAGCCATGAGAAGCACGTTACTTCTGATTAGTAAATTACTTCTGTATACTATGTTTAGCTAGCTTAAAGACCTGAATAATTGCTGTTGGAATGCTGCCTTCTTTGTTCATGACACTATAAAAAGACTGCTGTATTCAATAAAGGGACTGCTTCTTCTGTTTCTTCTGCTTCTTCTTCCTCGTTCATGCTGACCTGTGTATGAGCTATTTGTGGCACTACACACCTGCTCAGTAAGGACCTTTCACTCAGTACATACTTGGCCTGAGTTCCACCCTGACAGATGGAAATTCTGGCAGATCCCCTGAATAAGGGTGTGGGATTTTTTTCTCCAGGATTCCCTCAAGGAACATCCTCCTGAGTCTGCAATCTGAGCTAAACTCCAGCACCATGGCTCAAGGAGAGGCTAGGGAAGTCATAATGGAAACACATTTGCTTGAACAGCCACTCCTCTCCAGAAGGTGGGAAAGAAAAGGAGAACAGGGGCTCAGCAGCTCCACTATAGGACCCAGGGGCCTGTGTTCCCATACCTTGGACCCCTTCTGTCACTAATATTTCACTGCTTAGATGAGGACATGCTTTATAGTCTTTAATCAGCTTCTATGTTTCTTTCATCCCTCTTGTTCAGACTCCCAACAGTTTAAATGTGGACTCTGCTTCAGCACCAATGTTTACCTTATTTTGAAGCTTCTCTCTCCCAGTGAGTACTGACTCAGCAGCACCCCCAAGGCCTGGAGCATTTTCCAGACTCACCAGCTCCCTGAGCAGTGGCTATGGGAAAATCTGGTACCAGCCGAAACTGGGAATCCTCTCCAGTATCTTCTCAGCTACAAATCAGACTCAATTAACCATGAGGGATCTAAAGCCCCCAGCTACTTCTCTGGATACAAATAAAAAAATCAAATGCAAATGATCTCCTCCTGTCCAGGCTGGGCTAGAGAATGAGGCTGATTATTACTGTGCTAGAACTCATGGCAATGGAAGCTTCTGTGGAGTAGACTTTTCTGCAGCAGGATATGTTCTTGAACAGGAGACTTATGACCATGCCATATCAGTAATCTGAGACAAAATAGGACATCTCAGAAAGGCACAGATGAATGAGAAAATAGAACCTAAGGACATATCTTGATTGTCTCTGCAGTAAAGAAATAAGAATAGATAATATAGTCCGCAATTAGAAATACAGATGAATGTAGACATGTTCATCCACAAAGCAATTTCACTAGCATATTCCATAAAGTAAGAATTATGTCTCACTAGAGACATGTCAAAGCCTGATGTAGTGGCCCTTATGCTGGTCATAAATTCCCCACTGTCTGAACCAGCACACAGGTCCATTGGACACAGCCTTGTGGACTCTCACTGATGCCATCACTCAGACACTCCCTTCCTGTATCTCTTCTGCTCCTTCCCTCATCAGGCCTCTGTCTGGCAGTGTCAAATCGTCAACAATCTCCCCATTGGATTTTAGAGACACATGAGATGCTTCAGTTTAGTTTCATTCTTCAATTTCCATCTGTAGGGAGGAGGGTCACCAGAATTCAGACCACCGTAAAAACCTCTAATTTCATTCCTATGCTGAATACCTACATTTAGAGGCTGTTGACTTTTTTTCTTCCTTTAAGTTTTGCCTAGTTTTTCTTACGTTTTCCATTTTTATTTCTCCGTGTCCAATAAGGCCCTACGCAAGGTGAGTTTTGAACTAATCAACAGAGAGAGGTGGGAAGCATCTCTTATATAGGCAATTATTTTCCTTCAGCCCCAGAAACTATATTTACAAAGATGACTTAAGACAGGACTGCCCTCACTGCAATCATTTTACTGAGGTCTCTGAGGTTTCATTCTTTATTGATCTTGCAAAATATAAGAATCTCTCCTAGTCCACAGAACACATCTGGGGACCTGAGGGATACAGTATTTCATTGTTGTTGAATTGGGAGCAGGGAATAGGAATAAAAGGGTTGTGTTTTGAATGCCTACCCTGAGCTTTTAAGCCCTGAGGCCCCTGAACCTGTGGGGTTTGTGCCGGTATCTCACACCTGCACTTAGGAGAGGGCAAGCATCCCTCACTCCACAGGGTATGCTCTCCAAGTGGAATTTATAGCATGTGCCTATCTGTGTCCAAAGCTCTCCTCTACACTTAGAATAAACTCTGTTCCAATGGAAATAAGCTTTAAAACACTAGGTTAGTTTTTGCTTCAGGCTCCAGAATCCTGGAGGGTCTTACAGAGCATCATCACCAGGGGCTGCTTTGCAAGGAGAGCCAGATCTCAGAGTGTGCAGAGTCATGAGAAGGCTGGGGGCCACTGAAACTCACACTCTTCCTCAGAGGGTGAAAATGAGTTCATGAAGGAACATAAACATTCATCTCTCTCTCTCTCTCTCTCTCTCTCTCTTGTCTTGCACACACACACACACACACACACACACACACACACATCTTTCTAGGTTTAGATTGTCCTGGACACGTAGTTTCTCTGCCCAGTTCATGTCCATGGCCCCATGACACCAGGATGCAGCTCTTATTCTCACCACGTCTACAGGCTGAGCTGTGGCTCCTTTAACAGATTGTCAGGATCAACTTGGCCTTAGTGTGATACATCATTCTTCTGCTCATAGGTGGCACAAAGGAGAGATTCTCCATCCTTCAGTGGGAGGAAAGAAAAGGGAGCTGCATCTGTACCTGCTCCAGAGATTAATCTGGCCCCCAAATTCCTGGAAGCTCTCTCTCTGTTCTCTCAGTCCAGTCAGCCCACATCCATTTCCTTTCTGCTCAAATTTCCAGTTACCTATCTTCAGATTTTTTTTTTTTTTGGTATTAGGAGTTACAGCCAAAGAATGTTATGTTGCAATATTAGTGCATGTAGGTACATGTGTTACAACATATGAAAAAACTTCTAGTAATATTCAGTGACATCTGTAGGGGACTACTTATTTGGAGAGAAACAGGAATTATGGTCAGAATTGTGGAATGATTGAGACAAAAAATTATTGGATCTACTCAAATTCTGAAATGTGTGTTTATTTCTGAAGAATTAAATTTCTGAAAAACCCTTAGTAATATTGATATTTTATCCACATGTCTTTTATTTGATGAAATAAAACATTATTTATTAAAATAATGTAATGAGACAAACTTCATTTGCACAGAGAATGAGATTATCATTTTTTAAATATTTTTTTTTGTTCCTGATTGGCAAAGTACAACATGAGACATTTTGTAAGAGAGGAATAAATGTTTGCCACCAGTAAGCTTAGCTGCTCCAGATTTTACAGTTTTCTATGAATTATAAAACAATTCAGCTTGGGTTTCTGGGAAAGTTTCTCCTGAGTAAGGAATGTGATTTTCTCCACATTGGGTTCAAGATAGAGTAAGAATCATGGAGTGTCTTTTCTTCGCTTCTTGCATTCTAAGGACTAATGACACTAAAAATTCATTTATATAATCTAGAGAGTTGAGCCTAGGGATCATTTGCTTTCAGTTCATGGGATCATTCATATGGGGTCATTCATAGACTCAGGCTGAGCTAACAGCCAGAAATGTATGTCTCTTAAACCTACAATCACCTTATACAATATATATATGAGAATTACAGTATCTCTCTCAATTGATGAAACAGAAATCAGCAGTCAGAAAGTATTAGGCACCATTAAATGTATATAATCATTTAAAAAAATCCGTGGGGGGGTCCCATAATATCTTCATAGAAACTTTAAATGCATATGCAAAGATCTACACAAGGTTTGATAATAGGAAAACTAGAAGCTGAAGGATGAATAGTTTTCAAAATTCAAACAAGGATGATATATATTCAATTTGCAACTTGTCACCATATGGTTCAATTTGGGGTCACTCAATAGACAAACCAGAGTGATTTTGAAGAAGTGTTGAACTATTATAATTTGAAGAAAAGCTAACATATTCTATTGCACTAAAATTGCACAATGGTTTCAGGTGGCCCAGTGATGAAGTTGATGAAATGTCCAAGCTACATAGGAAAACTTTCTCCAACTCATAAGCATAGACAGAAAATGGAGGGATCCCCAGAAGCCATCATCATTAGCAAGACATTAAGCCCTGTGAATAAATCTTTAGGTTTCTAGGAAATTATCTGTAACATGCTATTCCCATATTTCAGAGGTACCTGAAAACCTATCTTCTTGTACATAGAGCAGTTGTGAACCCTAGATGTTCCTTTTACTGTATGGTCTTGCCCTCCCAAGGGTTCTGTGTTACTGACTGTGAGTTCCACCAGGAACAAATTAATACCTTCCAAATTAATCCTAGTGCTCTTGTTTGGAGAAGTGCCTCTAAGTCCCATGTGGTAAAGGCTTGACACCCAGTATGGGAGGCCATCCTCGCACGTGATTTGAGTTACCTCCATGGCTGGATGAGAGGCACTTAGACACAGCTGTGTTAAAGCCTTCCCCACCCTTTCCCAGGTCTGAGGGCTTGTCCTTGCAGAGGCGTGCCTGGCCACTGTCCTGAAGACCTAATCATTGTCCTTGATCTTGCAATGCTGCCCCCCCCCCTTAACCTTCATTGGATGGGATTTTCCCTGGAATTTTTTGTTCCCCTGGCATGCTCTCCCTCTCTTGCTAGTCTCTTCTGTAAACCTTGCCACCACATTACGTGGCTGGAGGTGGGAGCTAGGAGAAGCCCTCTCAGAGCTGGTGTTAAAGGTAATGAGAGTCTGTCTCTTTAATTTAAAACCCCCTAGTAATTTTTTATGAACTGAACCTTCTTTTATGAAGCCAGCGCTGGTCATTTGGCAGCTCATCATGGTAGGAATTTTAAGAGGCAGAAATTGATGAGGGCTAAGGGTTATTATTTCCACTATTATCTTGATTCTATCACTCTAGGTTTAGGACTGGGGAGAGAAGTTAAATTATAACAGGGAAGAGAAGGTAGGAAACAGCATTTAATAGAACAGACATTGACTATATTTGAATAAATGAGGAAATATGCAAGATTGTCCCTGAGTTTTTTCTGAGAGAAGTTGTTTTGAATTTAAGTGACATGTGGGCATGTGCCCTTTTCTCTCAGGTACATTGAGTTCTTTGGGTTGATGAAACATTGATGAGTGTTCATTTGAAGCAATGTGTGATTTTCAGCAAATACAGTCAGTGAAGCCACAAAAGAGCATAAAGCAAGAGAAATTTTAGGAAAGATTCTACTAATGAGGAAAAAATACTTTATAATTTGAACAGGTACAGGTAGGGTTAAAAATTTTTTACCATTTTCTGCTGAGAATCAGGATATTTTTTCATTCTCATTCTCTTTTGAACTCTTGATGTCTGAACCAAATAGCCTAACCAGGGATGCTGTGCACTTATGCACCCTCATGACACATCTCAGTGCTGCTCCCCAGGAATGTAATGTCTGCAGATTCACATCTGAACTTCTCTTCAGTCCTTCCTGTAGCCTCTGTTTGGGCCAAAGAAATGGTCATGTCTCCTAAACCTATAATCACCTTATCAATTGGGGGACCATACCTGAAGAAACTACTTAGTTAATAAACATACTGTGTGAATGCTTAAAAGTACACATATAATGAGTAAAAATGCACACATAATGGACAGCCAGCTTTAACCGAAAAAAATGATTTCAGGATTATTGAACCTTTATCTCCTTAATTGAATGCAGATACCATGGTTTTATCCCCAGCTCTTCTCTCTTCTGAACATCCACATTCTCACATTGTTTATACCACATCTTCAACACCAAGAAGACAGAATGCCACCAGAAAATAATGGTCAACTATTTTTGAACTGAGAAGCCAAAATTTGTGACTCTTAGCAAGTGTTTAATTATTTTATGCAGAAAGAAACCATCTATCACTTTATTTTCCACAGAATCAGCAATGAGAACACCTGCCTGGTTATTCAAACAAGAAATGTCTGCTTCATAATATATCCTCTTTTCTCACCACACAGGTCATTATGGTTAACATATTATGAAGACTCCATTTTGAATAGAGCTTCCATAAATCCCCCCATCCTCTTTTTCCTTCTCATTGCTTCTCGATGGACAAATTAATTTCTTGAAAAACATTTTTAGAATCCCCAACAATTTACAAAAGAAAATATTTTTTCCCAAGGGCAAACTAGAGCATAGAGAAGCAAGTCAAAGCAGAAATTACTCATTCTCTAATAATATTATATTCTCATAGGGAAAAGAGACATCAGATGCCAAGGACTGTAGATTTAGGTGTGGAAGAACACAAGAGAGAACACAACATAAAACTCTCAGTAAAGCAGCAACCTGAAAATAGGTAAACCTGTGAGAGGAACACAGGCAGATTTATACTAATTTTGAGCTCTCCTGAAATTTAGGCTTTAAACTTTGTTCAAAAACTTCTAGAATGAGAATGACCCAAAATACATGATTGAAGCAAAGTCAAATACCAGGTAATTTTGAAATATGTGGTACCATATACAGTGCATTTAGTGTTCTGAAGATCATTAGAAACTGAAACAAAAACAAAACAAAACAAAAACAAACAAACAAACAAAAAAGGTCTCAGGACAAAACATCAGGGTGATGTTTTACTGTCAGGGGAATAAAATGAGAAAGGTCGATTTAGTGTAGTCAGGTTTTCCTTCCAGAATCTCTGCCAGGTTATAGGAGGGGTTGAAGAACCAGGATCTGAGGCCAGCAGGGGGTGATGTTGGACTACTCCTGCAGGACAGGGCTCTGAAGCAGACCACAATGGGAAATACTGGCTTCACACTTCTGTGATAAAGAGTCCCCAACAAAGTACGACTTTCCTGCACCTGGGCTCCCTGGGGCCACATGAGCATAGGGATCTGACACACACCCTTGCTTTCTATTTTATCCTTCATCCCTCATGGATTGATTGTTTAGGCCTGCTGCCTAGGCAGAATGAAAGTAAGATCACAGAACAGGAAGAAATTTAAATGCAGAACAAGAAAGGAAACTAGAGAGGAAATGAGTAGAAATCAGAAAAGAGTAGATCACAATATTGAAAGTAAGAAATCAGCAATCCCTTTTAATTTATGAAAAAATGCAAAAATTTCTCAGTATGAGTTTTGTTGCTTTTTTTAATAAACAACATTTTCAACAGCTACATATAAATAAAGAGAGTCATATTTTTGTTCATGGATATGGAAGTTTAAGCCTGGGATGAATAACTTCATGTGTTAGGGATGCTGATGAAGGTATGATAAGATGAGAAAAGGTGATCCAAGGTGAATGGTCACATATTATCCCAGGATGTTGAGAGAGACAGGGGGTGGGGAGTGAGAGGGAAGACAGGGTTGTGTATAACCACAATATTTGTGGACATGTCTTTAATGACATGAGGTCCTCTCGCAAGGCCTTACCACCACTTACAAGGAGCTATCATCAGATAGTACCTTCTTGTACAACCACCTTACCACCCTGAGAGAAATTCTCTATGTATGGAACTTTGGCAGAGACTCAAATTGCATGCACATTTTAGCAGTAGATTAGGAAGTAGAATTCATGGTAGACTGTTATTGATTTATTTTGACCAACAGGAAGGATTTGGGCTGAAAATAGGACTCCTTTTTTCTTGAGGTCTCCAAAGGATGTCAAACGTGGACTTTGAAGGATGGGCAGAGACAAGAGTTATGATACAATGTCAGATGTCACAATCAGGGAGATCATCTCTAAGCTCTCAGCAGTGGGACTTGAGTCACTGTAGGGGAGAAAGATGGAATCACAGGACCCACTTTAGTGGGACTTTAATGGGACTAATCATATATCACTATGGTCAGGGTCAAAAGCACAGTCCAAATTAATCCTAACCTTGATTAGCGAGCTGCTTTTGCTTCACTGACATGAACTACTGGAACCCCAGGACCTTCTCTGTTCTCAGACATTCTCAAGGTTACATGAATAAACAGTTTTTCTCCTGGGATGTTGACTTGGCAATTAGGAGCCAAAGGGAAAAGAATAAATAGAAAACCTAAGAACAAAGAAAGAATGCTACTTTCCAGGGTGTTTGCAACAATTTGCAGTCCCACCAGCATTTTTTAATTTTCTATCTGCAATTTTTTTTTCTAAAAATTTGGTCATTTTATCTAACTTGTTTTATCTTGCTTGGTGTCAAGACTTCAAGTATTCTGGTTTCATACTTGAATACAAAATTAGAGAAAGGATAATCAAAAGAAAACTCTGTATATGCTGGTGTCTTGGGTACACTCATGAAGAAGAGGACAAATAAACTTCCTGATCTGCAGGGAGTAGAGAAGATTTTTTTTGTCTTGTTCTTCTGAATTGAAGGGCAATGTGCTTGGCCTTTGGTAAAATAAAAATCTGCAGGAAATTAATAGCAGTTTAGAGAAACATGTGAAGATGGAGAAATGAAATTTCATTAAAACTACAGAAAAACACAAGTGGAGTTACATTGCCTATTTCTCACAAGTAGAGGAAGAAAAGAATGAAGGAAGAAAGGAAGAAATAATGATTAAATTTTAACATATTGAACTTTCATAAATTTGAATGACTTAATAATGCACACATTCCATGTATAATTTATTTTTTAAAGTCTGTTAATCAGAAAATGTAAGCTATATTTTCAAATTGTTATACTATAATTTAATAAATATAAAAAATCAGATTTCACAATGTAAAAAATTTGTCTTTCACAGAAATAAATATAATTTTAATCTTGTCTATATTTAAATACAAATTGTACTAGAGTTCAAAAGTACCAACCTACTATGAGAGGAGTTAAAATCCTAAGTATGGAAATTTTCTAGAATGGCAATTGTTACCTATCTTGAGATCTGGCAGTGTCAAAATTATGAAAACAATATTCAACATCCCTAGCAGTTAGAAAATGCAAATTAAAACTACACTGAGATTCCATCTCAGTCCAGTCAGAATGACAAGAATACAAGCAACAATAAATGTTGGTGTGGATGTGGGAAAAAAGGTACCCATTGCTGGTGGGACTGCAAATAGGTGTGACCTCTCTGGAAAGCAGTATAAATATTCCTCAGAAAACTTAAAATGGAACCTCCGATTGACCAAGTTATCTCATTCCTTGGTTTATACCCAGAGATCTTAAAATCAGCATACTAGACTGATGCAGCCACATCAATTTTTATGGCAGTTAAATTCACAAGAGCTAAACTATGGAATCAGTTTAGGTGTCCTTCAACAGATAAATGTATAAAGAAAATGTGGTATACATACACAATGGAATATTACTCAGCCATAAGGACAAATAAAATTATGGCATTTTCCAGTAAATGGGTGGAACTGCAGACTATCTTGCTAAGTGAAATAAGGCAAAACAAAAGGCTCTAAGGGTTCTGAGCATAGAAATGTGGAAGACAGCAAGTTTTCTCTGTTGTGGAGAGCAATGACAGAGAATGGCAGAACACTGTCTGAACATTGGGGTCTCTGATGACTTTATGAGTGTAACATGCTTGGTGCCTGGAAAAATTTTTGTGAAAAAGTTGCAGGATGCCTAGCCACTGTGATAATGCTGTCCAGGAGAAGACTCTGTGCTAGAGTCTTAACAGCCTCAACCTTGATCTTAAATGCTGAGCTCCTGGGAATAAAGAAACTCACAATTTTAAACAACCACAATGTTTCATCAGGTTGCACTGTTCCTGGACCTCTCCTCATAGCAATGAACTTCAAAAATGGACTTTCTTGAGAGCTAAGCAAAGCTCCTAACATTGCAACTCAGTATGTAACTGAGAAATAAGCTGCATAATCTAGCTAACTCTGTAACCTAATGATACAATGAAAAATGAGTACTAATAATGCCAATGACCTAATGTAACCTATTGATATAACTAAAGCCGGAAGCTTGGATGAGCAGCTGTTTTGCCTCTGCACTTTGCTTCTGTCTCCTTTGGATTTTTTTTAAATGGCTGAATGTTCTCTCTGATACATGGATGCTAAATTATAATTAGGACATGAGGGTAGGGAATAATAGAGTCCTTTTATTAGAAAAAGAAGAATGAAGGGAAGGGAGGGAAAATGGTAATGGTATAGATAGTAGAATGAATTGGATATTACTTTTCTATGTGCACATATGGATACATGACCAATGTAATTCTACTTCATGTACAACCAGAAGAATGGGAAGTTATACTCCATATATGTGTGATAGGTCAAAATACACTCTAATGTCATCTATAATTAATAAGAAAAAATAAGAAATAAAATAAAAAGAAACAAAACATTTTTAAAAATTCAGAATATGATTTACTTTCTCAGATGAAACCATGAGACCCTTGTGAAATATACTGAATCATATTGACCAAATTTGAACAAAAGGCTGATATTTATGCCCAGATCACCTCCATCCCTGCCAGTGCCTAGGAGAGTGCATTTTCATCCATATATGAAAATATATGTGAGTCCTGCAATCTGAGTCCTTTCTGGGTCTCCAATCTCTGTGGCATTCCATGTAGTCAATAGTGGCTGAAGTGTTATATGGCTGTGACTGACTCAGTCACAACCCTTAGGCTCACTTGCTGACAATAAGGGTTACAAACATTTGTGTCAGAGTTCTAATGTTTTGGATTGGGATCCCTGATGACTTCATGGCTGTGGCATGCTTGGTGCCTGGGAGAGTTTCTGTGCAAAGGCTTGGGATGCCTGGTTGCTATGGCAATGCCCTCCATGCTAGAGTCTTATCAACTTAGACCTTAATCTTAGGCACATAACTCCTGGAAATAAAGGAATTTACTAGCTTAATAAATACAATGTTTCACCAAGTTCTGGTCCTCCTGGAGCTGCCTGCTTAACAGTGACTTCAGACAGTGGTTTATCTTGAGAACTGCACAAAGCTCCTAACATTACATGTTGTAACTGTAAAGTATAACTGCAGATTAAGCAATCTTACTGATGCTCTAAACAATTATGTGGTTATGGTACTAATGACCTAATGCACCTATCGGTATAAATACACATGGCCACTTGGACAAAGAGCCACTCTGCCACCTTTCCTGTCTCTGCACCTTGCCTTTTTCTCCTGTTTATTTTTATTATTCTTAACACATGTGAACTGAGAAAGCTTGAAAACATGCATAAAATTATCTTCTACACAGCATCAAATGGCTACTCATAAGATTTCACAAGTGAGTTCCTTACCAACTCCAAGGTCAAAGGACCTTTGGAACAAAGTTTTTCTGTTGTGAATAAACTAGAGTATGGATATGCTGAAAGGTAATAAAACCAGAAATTTTATGCTTAAACCTGCTTAATCCTGATCTGAGAAGAATTTATATCAAAGACACGATCTTAGTCCTGTAAAGGGAGAGGAGTCATGTGAACTATGCACAAATTTACCATGGGAAGTCTTGAGGAAAGCCTGAAGGCCATCCTGAGATAATGGGGAGGCCATAGAAGGGGTTCACCGGCCTGCTCCCTAGTCAGAGACAGTGGGGATGAGGAATGTCTCATGGGGTCTGATCAGAATGTCACATAATAATGTATATGGCCTTGGACAACAGGGGGTACTACAGACCAGTCAAGAGGGATCAGGAAAGAACTAGAACTGCAATGAGCCACCTGACCCTGTCTGATGCTCTCTTATTAGGGCTCACAACTGTGACAGCCCACACGCTGAGCCAACCCAACTCCACCGATACACATCCACATGGCATATTTATGTATAGGAGTTAAATCAGGGCCCAGGGTGCAATCAGAAAACGTGGAGAAACCTAATTTGCATGGATAGACCCTCCCCTTCTCAGATTATGAAGAGGGTGAGAGAAAAACTCGGGGGAACCTCTACTCAGCTTCAGGAACAGAAGGGAGATCTCAAGATGACCTCCACCATCACCTGGACCTATCTCTCCCTCACATTCTTTGTTCAGTGCACAGGTGACATGATATGGAGGAGGGATAGAGTGTGGGAGTCCTCTGATATGAGCCCTGATTCTACTCTTGCTTCTAGAAAAACATCACTTTCTCCGTGTTTCTTCCACTTCTAGGGTCCTGGGCCCAGTCTGTGCTGACTCAGCAGCCCTCGCTGTCTGGGACTCCAGGACAGAAGGTCACCATCTCCTGCACTGGAAGCAGCAACAATATTGGTGGTTATTATGTGCACTGGTATCAGCAGCTCCCAGAAACAGCCCCTAAACTCTTCATCTATGAAAACAGTTATCGACCCTCAGGGGTCCCTGATCGCTTCTCTGGCTCCAAGTCTGGCAACTCTGCTTCACTGACCATCACTGGGCTCCAGCCTGAGGATGAGGCTGACTATTACTGTCAGTCTTATGACAGTAGCCTCAGTTCTCACACAGTGCTCCAGGCTCATGGGGAAGTGAGACAAAAACCCCTTTACCATCTGTCAGAAGGGCCAACACCCAGCAGCTTTGTTTAGGTCTAGTCTCTTGTTTTTTCTGCTACTACTAATATATGTCCAGCAGAATCAACTGGAAGTTTCTTCTTCTGAATCATTCACAGCAGGATGTTCCTAGGAAAACTTCTCCAAATAAACAAAAATTTCTGCTCCTCCATAGCTTGTGGTCTCATTTTTATGAAGTTCAGGTCATGAGGCAGCCAGTGCAAGCCTGAACATCTCAGGCTTGATATCTGAGGGGTAATCCTGTGGTTCCATCATTTTCCCTATCTACATGAATTCTAGGACTGTGTCTTCTTCTTCTTAGCCCTCATGTCCTGTGATTTATATCTTTACCCTAACTTTATATAAGTTTTTTTAACATAAAATATTTGGCACACAATAAAACACTCATAAGTGAAAACTTTGACAGATTTTGAGATACTTTTTACACCTTTGGGAATGTCAGCACAATCAGGCCAAGGAATCTGTCCACCAGCCCACAAGCCTCCTTTGACCTTTGGGAATCATCCCTCCATCTCTGCTCACAGAACCTCTGAGGCAACCACTAATTTTCCCTCTGTGAATATTGGTAAGGTTTCCTTATATATTTGTTAACACAGAGAAGATATTTCTTCTTGATTGATGTCTTCCACTCTATAAATTCCTTTTCAGACATTTCCACATTTTGTTTAATTTCCATTGATTCTACTGAGGACACATCATGACCTTTGTGGTCCCTGAATATTGCTGTATTGATCCACAATTTTATCTGCTCACATGTATATTAAAACTTTATTTTTTACTCCATCAGTATAGACAGCAATATAATCCAGCCTTGATTGTATTGATTATATTATCGACCGCCTGGTCTAAGAACTTTTCTTCAAAAATTGATGGAAAACAAGCAGAAACCCTTTTTCTTTGTTATATGCTCACAGTTCACTGAACTAAGCATCTCCTCATGGGGGCATGTCTGGATTTGCCCTTCCTCTTCTCACTTTAGAGAGTGACTATCCTGATTCAGGGCTTGTGGTGGGACTGAGATTGAAGGCAAGAAAGTTGACATGCATGACTTCCAGGGAGATACTTGGAGGCAGAAGACCATTGGGAGGGCAAAGTTCTTGCACTATACACTCAGTATTGGAGGTGTCTCTTACATTGTAGGACCTCTGCAACTGCACTACAATTTCTGGAGCCAATCTGATTACAAGAATCCTCCTAAGACAATTATTTCCATATGCTGATTACAACAGCTGACACATCAGAGAGGCTCAGGACAGGGAGAAGTGGGGAAGGAATAGATTTTCAATTGTGTCCAGGCTTGTGGCACATCCATGAGAAAACATTCAAAAACCATTTTTGTACATGTTCTGCCTGTTGAGCATTCAAATCATGTTTCCAAAGTTCAGTGACTTAAATAAGAAATGAGTGACTTTCATGTTTCCCTCTTAATCTCATGTCAGCTGAGATTCCCAGGGTTATATCTAATGTCTGACAAATACCTCACATTCCAAGGACATCTAAGGAGTAAGCCAAAGATAGCAAGATCTGGACCTGGGACATTTTTTCTTAGATTCTTTCAGGGACAAAAAGTGGATTTGAGTAGTTACAGCTAAGAGACAAAATATTTTAAAAGTCCAGGTCATCTGAGTGTCACTGTGTGTTCTATGTTTACATGCTTTCTCTTACTTTAAAACCTACTGAATGGAATTCAATGGACATACACAGGATCCCAGATCGTCCCTTGTAGATTTGGGGCACAATAGTCAAATATCTGAACAATCAAAAAAACCAGGGCCTTTACCATGAGATGAGCAGAGTCAAACAGAACTTGTCACATCTAGAACTTGCTCTGTACAACAATTAGCTGGAGAAAAATGTCAAGTGAGTGCTCCCTCCCACACACCATATATAAGATATACATTGGAAAAAATAGGTATCCAGGAAACCTTTAATACTCCCCATGAGAACTACTAGAGGACCCTTATGTGAACTCAATAGTAGGTCAATTGTTGAGTGCTGCTCTGGGTGGTCTCGTGATTAGAATTCAGCTCCCTCAGTGCCATGTTAAAATTTGATTTCTGGGAAAACTTTCAGGGAAGAAATTCTTTTGTCAGCTGTGGTGGTACATGCTTGTAATCCCAGATACTTAGGAGGCTGAGGCAGTTGGATAACAATTTGGAGGCAACCTTCAACAACTGAGGAATAACCTGTCTCAAAGCCAAAAGAAAACAACAAAACTACTATAGAGAAGTCACTCAGCCTAATACACAATTTGGGACATCAACATTGTTTCTGCTTATCAATGGTTATGAACATTGGTTTGGTGAGCAACTTAAAAGGTGACCAGAAATTGGTTGAACATAAGACTTTGCATCAAATGTGTGCACATATAGTGTCATGGTTTACAGGTTTCCACGTTCTTTTGAGTGCCAGATATAATTCTCTGCCTCATTGAAGGGTTCCTTGGCTCAGGGTCTGCTTTGCCTGAGGAAGTAGAATCAGAGGAGTCCTGGGCTACATCTGGACAATAGCATGATAAGTTGCAGAGCTACTGTCCTCCTTTGCCTCTACATGATTTCTTCTGCATATTGATAATTATTATCCCAATGAGTGATCCCATATTGAGTTAGTAAAAGAATGAAATGAGCACATGGTTAATCACCATTCATCACATGTGGTAGAAAAGGTGTGAGAACAAGAATCTTGTCATGTTATTTCACATCACATTGTTGCAATTGTATTCATCCAGAATTACAAAACTATCTGGTCTGATAACAAAGTTAAATTGCTAAGTCTATGCATTTTAATGCTAGTCATTAATGTGTCTTTAGTGGGTGTTTGATTCAGTATAAAGCTCCACTTGTTCCACAGCAGGTAGATCAGCAAAACTGATGTTAGGATATGCAGATGCAAGTAGACATCTGGGAAACTGCTTACCCTCGTCCACAGCGTGGGAAATAGTATCCTATCTAATATGAGGCTCTTCTCAGACTGTCACCCACATTAGCCACTGGAGCTTAGAACATTCTCCCCAATTAAACATGGATTCATTGGCAGGATGGATTATATGTTAGGACACAAAAAAGTCTTAAGAAATTGAAGAGGAGGGTGTTCTTCTGATCTTATTTTAAGAGGCCACTTGTTCTCTCCTGGAAGTTTTACTGACATTGATAACTCTCATAAACAATGAGTGCTACCATGCATACATTATTGTCAATCAGCAAAACCCTAAATGCTGAAAGTGGTGGCATAATCTCAGCAGCTTAGGAGGCTTAGGCAGGAGGATCACAAGTGCAAAGTCAGCCTCAACAATTCAGCAAGTTCTTAAACTACTTAACAAGATACACTCTCTAAAAAAATAGGGGCACTGGGTATGTGGTTCAGTGATTAAAACCTTCTGCATTCAATCCCTGACCAAAAAAGAAAAAAAAAATAACAGAAAACAAAAACAAAAAACAAGCAAACAAACAAAAAACATGAAAGCCCTTGTGAGTCTGGTGTATTTTTGAGTAATGTTTTCATGTAGACCTGGTTGACCATCTATATACCCAACTTTATCTTCACAGAATGACTTAAAAAAGTGAAAACAGTAAGAAAAGGAAATTTAACCTTCTAACTTGGAGCATTTCCTTTTTATTTTTTAACTCTGTAGATTAAATTAATTTTCAGCTTAAGCTTTATCTATAATACATTAGAAGGTCAAAATCAATAATCTTATCACCAGGTTGGTCATGAACACAATTCCTTTACTCATTAAATACACTCATGAAATGAGATGAACATCATGACTCTAATTACATGTATGAATATATGAGTGGTGTGACTCTGCATTTTGAACACCCAGAAATATGAAAAATTGTGCTATATATGCATAATATGAATTCAAATGTATTCTTATGTCACATGTAACAATTTAGAGTAAATTTAGAAAATAAAAATAAAAATATCATTCATTAAAAAGGTCCCATCTTTATTACTTTTACTCTTCATAACTTCCATATATGACAGAAATAACTGGATCCTTTAAGGGCAAAATGTTGAATAGAGAAAGAAGGTCCAGGAGAGGGAGAAAACCAGGAGATGGGCAGGTATGGTGGAAGGATACAAAAAAATGATGCACATACCAGTATATATCTCAGTGAATCTCAATTTTATTAATAATTTTAATGCAGCAAGTAAAGAAAACCAGAAATGAGACCAGTAGCACAGAGAAATAGGTTTAGAGGAGGGTGTAAGAGAGGGAAGGGGAGAATACTGGGAAATAAAATTGATGAAATTATGCCTCCTGTATGTATGAATATGGGTACAGCTAATCCCACTATAAACATGCAATTATAATAAACGAATGAGTCATTATACAAAATAAATACAAGTATATTATAATAAGAATATTCCAATATGCAATCCTAAAGTTGAATTGCACACAATTGGGAATAATTTAAATAAACAACAAAAGAGATACAGATATAAACAGAAATGATCAAGGAAAACTCAAGTAATGAATGTGAGACAGTCTTGAAAATACAGTGGCAATGTCATACAAGTAGTTCAACAGTTCTTTATCAAATGGGAACTTATAGCTTTAGACCAAAAGGCCACTAGGGGCACTATGTATATTCATAGAAAATTGGTAGAAACTAAAGTGGTTTAGCTTTATTGGATGATGAACAGTTGTTCAGTGGAACATGCACAGTGCTACATCAGCTGCTTCCTCCCATGGGGAAAATCCAAAGCTCACAGCCACCCTGGGTCTACCTCTGAAAATCTAAGTGCTCTCAGGACTGAGGACTGGAATTGGAAGCTGATGGTAAAGGGCTCATGTTTATATAATACACTACACAAACATGACCCCTCCAGAATCAGTCCAGTAAAAAAAAATCATGGACCATCAGGAAGTTGGGCCTAAAGTTTTGGGCCAGTGGATCCTTCCAAAATGCATACCACAGCCGGGATATGTTTCCTTTTCCCCTCACTCAGTGTTCAGGATAATAGGGAATTTATATACCAGGCGTTGTAATGGCCCTTCATTGTCCTTCCTCATTCTAGACATGCTTTATTGGGATCATAGTGTCCACTTCTTAGGTTGCAGGACTCAGAAGTTCTCATTGACCACTTGCTCAGAAGGGACAGTCACTCTTATCTGTGGCTCCAACATATTTTTGGTCACCAACGATCACTTCTCATACTGGTTGCAGCAGAATTTTTGGCAAGTGCCAAGACCCTGATTTGAAATGCAAACAGCAGACACTCTTGGTCACCTGCCTGATTCTCAGGCTCTCTTGTTGAAGGCAAAGCTGCCTGCTTCTCTCAGGTGCCCACCTGAGGGTAAAAGAGGTGCAATGTGTGATATATTACTATGATGCTCAGCACAGTCAGACCCAGATGGCAAACAGAGTTCTAAACCTGAACATGACTTAGTCTGGATAGAAACATGATCACAGAATATGGAAATCATAAGACCAGACGCTGATAACTCTGGAAGCCCAATGATGACTTATCCTAGAGAAAGGCTAAGTAAAGTGTCTGGTTAGTTTCTGTTTTTGTTTAAGTCCAGAAGGGAGGATGTATGTCAATTGTTTGTAAGGAAGTGTTCCACAAAATAGGTATTAAACTGTTATATCTTCCAAAAGGAACAAAAACTCTAAATCTGTTCTGAAGACGGAGGTCAAAACATTTCTTTCAGTGGTTAGCATCTCCAATGATATTTATATTGCAATAAATCAAAGAGAAGAGCCCTACTTTCTTGCATATAGTAATATAATTCATTTCATTATACTTAATCTTTGTACAATTCAAAGACATGCCATAACATTATAAAATATACTAAAGGACACACACTTCCTGAGTTATCCATCAGCATTGTTTATGTTGCCATGTGAGGGACCTTCAGTTGAATATTATGCTGTGCTGTGCCTACCCAACAAGCACAGTGCATGCCCTGTCTTCTGAATGATTCCTGGTCCATAGAACATCACCAAGCCATCTCCATCATAATCAGGGACAGGCAAGCAGCCTGTGTACCCAGAATATTGCTTTATGAGAAACCTGTGTATCACTGTCAGGGTCAAATACTCTGGGCCTTTAGCCATGACTCCAAGCAGTGGAACATACCCACAGCTAGTTTTCCTAAACAAGAGATAAATTATCCTTCAACTAATGTATTCAATTGAATTAATAATTGATCAGCATCAGAAGTGGGTACCATAAGATGGTGATGATCATAGGGCAAAACCATACTACAATAAGAAGAAGATTTTTCTATCAGGAAATTCATGGAATGTTTTTGACATCTTTCCTTGAAAATCCATCCTTTATTTTTTCTTGAACCCTATTACAAAAGCTCAGGTCAGCTGATTTACTTTTCAAGCTCATTAGTAATTTTCCTTTCTAGCTCCTGTGCTTTCCTCATTTCTAATGAATTCAGTGAATCATACCTGGTACTATTTTAAACTCCCAAACACTAATCCATAAAGCCCATATGCAGCAATTTCAGGAGGAATCAGGTAGGGAGAGAGAACCCTAGTTTCACAAAGAGCCTCAAAGTGGGTTCAGAGGTGACCTGTCCCCAGACTTCATTTTCAGATTTTGTATTTTTCATTGTATTTTTTAAGAGTCTCCTTCCCCTGTAAAGTCATAGAAAATTGGTTTAATTATCTTTCCTGTTACTATGGGATATGTGTGGCAGGGAATAGAAAATTAAAACTAGGATGAGATAGGTTTTTTCTTACTCTGTCCTGGGCTGGTAGCTGGCAGTGCTGAAAGATTTGTGGAAAGAAGAAGCCTCTGTCAGGACCACCTGTCACCTGGACACAGATTTGACTGACCTAAGTCTGGGCAATGTGGAAAATGTAGATTTTTCCTTGGGAGATTTTGGGCTAAAAGGTGAGAACCTTGACACTTGCCCCCTGGTCTCGACACAGAGCTCATTCTTTTCATGAACTAACACCTCTCTAGGCACCTAAAAAGTCACAGGTAGGCACGCTCCATGCACATTTCCCCCATATAGACATGGTGACAAGGAGGGGATTGTTGGCCTATGTAAATGGCACATATTTCCATGAATGGATACTCTTGTCCTCTGGGGTTTGAGGGTTAATAAGAGAATCCTGGGCCATGACTGCTTCAACAGAACTCTGAGGTGAGTATACCATGGTCTGGACCCCAGTTCTCTTCTTCAGCCTCCTCCTGTACTTCACAGGTCAGCATTGTCATCAGAATTCTGATTCCATATTCTTTCTTTGTGTGTTTTTTCCAGAATACAATGTCTGTGTTTGTTTGTGTGTGTGTGTGTGTGTGTGTGTGTGTGTGTGTGT
>NW_025999898.1:4008260-4011830 GCF_001458135.2 Marmota marmota marmota
TGTGTGTGTGTGTGTGTGTGTGTGTGTGTGTGTGTGTGTGAGAGAGAGAGAGAGAGAGAGAGACAGAGAGTTTATGTTCCCTCTCCCAGCCTATGCTGACTCAGTTAACTTCTGCATCTGCCTCTCTGGGAGCCTCAATCAAGGTCATTTGCACCCTGAGTAGTCAGAACAGCACCTACTACATTTTCGGATACCAGTAATAGCTGGAAAGACTGCACTGTATGTCATATATGTTAATAGTGATAGAAGCCATGGCAAGGAGAACAGTATCTCTGATCACTTATCAGGCTCTAGCTCAGGGGCTGACTGCTACTTAAGCATCTCCAACATCCAGCATGAGGATGAAACTGATTATATCTGTGGTGTATCTCATGACATTGGTGTGTCATTTGGGTAAACCACAGCGACACAGATCTATTCAGAAGAAAGACAAAATATCCTCTCTATTCAACTAGTGAGAGTGCCACATGGCTCTCAGAAGTCTCTGATGTCTAAAGAATCTGAGTTGTTGATTAAAATTTTACAAGTGATCCAGATGCAGTTTTAAAATATTTATTTACTTATTTTAGTTGTAAGTGGACACAATACCTTTATTTTATTTATTTACTTTTATGTGGTGCTGAGAATCAAACCCAGTGCCTCAAGGGTGCTAGGTGAGCACTCTATCACTGAGTCACAACCCCAGCCACAAGATGCATTTTTTTTCTTGACATAAGTTCCTTGGACAACATTTCACTGAGCAAGACTCCAATGGGCAAGATTCATCTATGGAGTAAGGAACTGTGTAGCAAAGTGCAAATACTCTGACAGATGTTACTTCCCCTACTGGTATTTTCTTACATGGCATTCTATGCCATTGTACTTTCTAGATTTCAGTTGTGGAATTCAGTACATATATTGTTATGTCATGCTGTTTGATTCATTATAATTTTCCAAATTATTATCATATGTTTATGGGGTACAGTGTGTATTATTTTATTATTATTATTATTATTATTATTATTATTATTATTATTATTAGAGCTTAGTAGTTATGCATAGTAGTTGCATTTATCCCATCAAAAACACATGCATGAAAATCAATTTCAGTTCATGATCCCCCACATTTTATTTTTTTTAATTTTGTTTTTATATGTTCTAAATTAGTTATACATGACAGCAGAATACATTTCTGTTCATTGTACAAAAATATAGCACAGCTTTTTATTTCTCTGGTAGTATATGATGTAGAGTTGAAATATATATATATTACATATAACTAGGGTAATGATATCCATCTCATTCCACCAGCTTTTCTACCACCATGTCCCTTCTCCTCCCCTTCCTGTCTTGCCCATTAAAAGTTTGTCCATACTTCCCATGCCTCCCTCCCATTATGAATCATCATACACTTATCAGGTATAACATTCAGCCTTGTTTTTGGGAGGATTCACTTAGCATGATATTTTTCCACTATATACATTTACCTGAAAATTCCAAAATTTAATTCTCTTTTAAAGCTGAGAAATATTCTATTGTGTGTGTATAGGACTTAATCTGACAAAATGAAGATTTTTGGCCTACTTTTTCTTCTATTATGTGCAGGATCTCTGGTCTAATTCTCTGGTGTGTGTGTGTGTGTGTGTGTGTGTGTGTATAATTGAAGGCCATCTAGGTTTATTCCATATTTTATCTACTGTAAATTTAGCTGCTATAAACATTGATGTGGCTGTGTCACTATAATATGCTGATTTTGAGTCCTTTAGGTATAAACCAAGGAGTTGGATAGCTGGACCAAATGGTGGTTCCATTAAAAAAATTTTAAGGAATCTTCATACTGTTTCCAAAGTGGTTACATCAATTTGAAGTGCCACCAGCAATGTATGAGTGTACCTTTCCCCCCATATCCTCACCAACACTTATTTTTGCTTGTATTCTTGATAATTGTCATTCTGACTTGAGTGAGATGGAATCTTAGAATATCTATTTTGATTTACATTTCTCTAATTACTAGTGAGGTTGAACATTTTTTCATATATTTGATGATCAATTGTATATCTTTTTTCTGTGAAATGTCTGTTCATTTTCTTAGCCCCATTTATTGATTGTGTTATTTTTCTTTAGTGTTGATTTTTTTGGAGTTCTTTGTATATCCTGGAAATTAGTGCTCTATCTGATGTGCATGTACTAAAGGCATTCTCCCACCCTGTGGGCTGTCTCTTCACATTCATGATTGTTTCCTCTGCTGAGAAGAAGCTTTTTTAGTTTGAATTCATCTCATTTATTAATTCGTGATTTTATTTCTTGTATTTAAGAGTCTCTTTAAGAAAGTCAGGACCTAATCTGACATAATGAAGATTTTGGCCTACTTTTTCTTCTATTAGGTGCATGGTCTCTGGTCTAATTCCTAGGTACTTGATCCACTTTGAGTTGAGTTTTGTGCAAGGTGAGCAAGAGTGGTTTAATTTCAATTTGCTGCATATGGATTTCTAGTTTTCCCAGCACCATGTGTTGAAGAGGCTATCTTTTCCCCAATGTATGTCTTCGGTGCATTTCGATTCCACACTTTTCCCTCACTCTATTTCCTCCTGTCTCTCTCAGCTGGAGAAATACCACTCAATGTGCTCAGAATCTCAATTCTTTACAGGGTAGAGAGAAAGTGAGGCAGTGAAAATATTTAACACTAATGGAGACATTGGAGCTGTATGAGTCCTTGTCCTATCCAGTGGTTTATGGCCATGTGACTTACTTTGTCCCTCCCAAAGTATATCTCTTATTCAGTGTTGCTCCTCTTACACTGGGCTTTCTTTCTAACTCTGTTTGTGACAATAGTCAGAGGGTTCTCCTCCAAAATTTGTAAATAACAAGGGAGATACAGAGTTCTCTCCCCTACTTTCAAGATCCATTACATTCAAAATATTAACAAATAATTGTTGATTATTTCTCATTAATTGATTTTATTATTGAGATCTAATTAATACTCAGTTTCCTTTAAAGTGGAAGTATTACCTGGGAACTTGATAGAAGTGCAGTTTAACAACCTACATCTTGATGTAGACAACTGCCTTTCTGCTCAATAAATTATATTAGCAAGCTACCAGAAAATTTGTATGACAATTACTAACTGGGTAGCTATTTTGCTTTTATACTTATGAACTTATTTTTGTAAATTTATGTTTAAGATGCAGTCAGAATAACCATAAATCACTAAGTTACTCCCATGTTACAATGGAGAATCCCCAAAATATTCAGAAAAAAATTTTAAAATACCAAGCCAATGCCAAAAAACTGACTTAATTTCAATCTGCAGCCAAATATGGGAGAAATTTCTGAAAACATGACTCTTAAGAATATTGTCTTAGTATGAGTATGGACATTCCTGCTTGTTTCTGAAGAGCATGAGAAGAAGATTAACATTAAACAGGGATGAGAGGTGGGAGGCAAAGGGAGAGAGAAGGGAAATTGCATGGAAATGGAAGGAGACTCTCAGGGTTATACAAAAGTACATACAAGAGGAAATGAGGGGAAAGGGAAAAATAATACAAGGGGGAGAAATGAATGACAGTAGAGGGGGTAGAGAGAGAAGAGGGG
>NW_025999898.1:4011855-4063524 GCF_001458135.2 Marmota marmota marmota
GGAGGGGAGGGGAGGGGGGATAGTAGAGGATAGGAAAGGCAGCAGAACACAACAGACACTAGTATGGCAATATGTAAATCAATGGATGTGTAACTGATGTGATTCTGCAATCTGTATATGGGGTAAAAATGGGAGTTCATAACCCACTTGAATCAAAGTGTGAAATATGATATATCAAGAACTATGTAATGTTTTGAACAACCAACAATAAAAAATTAAAAAAAAAAAAGAATATTGTCAGGGTGGACATGAGTATCTGTATGACGGGAAAACCATCCCAGGTACATTTTGCTTCCAGACACATTCTTATCACCCACTGAGGTGACTCTTCTGATGTGGGACACAAAGATACAGAGCTGGTGTTTGTATCTTGATATGGAGGGGCCCTAATGCATTCAGCACTGGTTGAGCACGTTAAGGGGACATCATGAGAAAAATCAGCATTAATTATTTTTCTATTTCATCCATAGAAAATATTATTATAAACTATGATGTTGAAGAAATATACATTGATAAAGAAACAATGCATCATACAGGAAATTACTGATATGAAAATATTATTAATATGCTATATTGATTTTACTAAACTTTTGAAATCTAAATTTAGTCGTCTGTGATTTAAATAAATAATGCAACTGATATAAAAATTCCCTCATAATTGTTAATTGAAAGTAGTGACATTGCAAGGCAAAAATACAAATGATTAATCCAGTTCATTTCCTAGACCAGAAAGATAATTTAGTGGAGCTTCCTACCAGTCTCTGAAACACAGCATTTCCTGGAAAAGGTTGAGACTTTTCTTCATTGCAAAGACAAAAAATCAAGTAGAATGTTTGGCCTCCCCATGAAGTGCTAATGCTGGCAGGGTGCACAAAACATTTTAGGTGAAACAGGCCAGAGGGATAGTATGTGCTCTACGGATCCTGATGCAAGATCAAGACCTGCGGTTGTTCAAATCAAATCACTGAGAATATGGTTCCAACCGTGCCTCCAGTAACTGGGTAAATATGAAGTGGTATAGGATATTATACAATAATGTAATTTATTTATGTTCCCCATTAATAAGTGCCCAGTTCAATAATGGCCTTTGAGATCCATTTATTTGTTTTGAATTAATTCATACAGAAAGAAGTACATACAAAAGGAACATGATAATACCTAAAATCAATAAAACTCATTGATCTTTTTTGTATTCTTTCTTTTTCTTCATCTCTCTGTGTGTGATAGATTGTGTAATATATATATATATATATATATATATATATATATATATATATACACACACACACAGACACACAATGATAAGGAAATATTCAGTTTCCTTTAAAATATATACTATGTACTGTTTAGGAAACAACTTTGCTTGTATCAACTTATTTGTGTGGATTTATTAATTTTTTTATCAAAACTACTGTATTTTTTATAAATTATTAATCTACCAAAATAGAAACAAATTTTAACTTTAAATATTTTTCTCTCAAAACTAGAAGGTTTTTTGAGTTTGGAGCCTTTGAAAAGTAGATGCAATGTGTTCAGAGAAGATGTGGTTTGGGAAGAGGGGAATGTTGGTGAACACAAACTGGAAAGGACCTGGAGGACAGCAGGTGACTTCCAATTACAGCTCTGACACCTGTGACAGCATGAGGTGAGAACGAATTAGATAGGAAGATCCTCTAATCACAGAAAAGTCTGAGAGTTCTCTGCAGGCTGAGCGGCTCCTGAATCCTGAGTGGCCATTAGAAGGATGCTAGTTCCTACAGAATGACCTTGCAGTAGTCACCCCAGAGTCCAGCATTGCCATTGGCCAGCCCAAAAAGGGAGTGTAAAGCAATGGTTTTCCCCCTGCAATATTCCCTGAAAGATGTGTGGAGAGCACTTTGTTTTCAACTATCCCTGGACTTAAGACAGCGGATGTTCCCAGCTCTCTTTGGCTAGTACTCCACCTGAATCCCAGATGAATTCAAATTGAGGTTTGAATCAGGGGTTCAATGTCCTTGCTATCTAAAATCCCTGCAGCCACTTAGACACCCCCTCTTCTCTGAACTGCATGGGCAGTAGGTCCTCCGGCCTGCAGCATCCTCTTACACCACTCTATCCCCTTTTGTGCCCAATTTTTACTGATCACATAACTTGGGATAGTTTTAGAATTCCATATATATCTCTAATGTTTCATGACAACTGCAAAAATTAAAAAAGAAAAAAAATATTATGAATGACAGTATAAAAAAATGACTGTTCTATGTCCCCTATTGATGGTAGTTTTAACTTCTGTATTTTCCATGTGTGGGAGAAAATGCAACCCTGACTATCTCTGAATGTATTAAATTATTTCCACTTTTTATACCATGGTCACAAAATGATAAGTATGCATTCACATCCCAACTGTTCCTCAGACCAGATAGTCTACCTAGTCTTTGTCAGTCTCAGCAGAGGTGTTGCCTCCACCTACCTTAAACTCTGGTCCATCTTTCCTCTCTCACCTGAGGTTCAGTAGGCCCAGGTGTCCCACCTGAAAGGCATGTGCCTTCGTATTTCATCTACAGTCATAAGAGCTACCCAGAAATGTTCTCGTTTGGCTCTTTCCTCCCCTATTCTTTTTTAGAATGTTCCCCTGAACAACAACCAGAGCCAATACTCTAATATGAGATATAATAATGGGCACAGACATGGTTATATAGGGCTACCTCAGATTGCCCATCCTTTGTCCTTGCTAGATATTTCATTTAAGTGATACAATCAGGCAAAAGTGGAGGTGCATTTGGTCCATGTGAAAGAAGTTTGCTCTGAGACCGGAAGGTGCAATGATGAGACAATCTCCTAGGGCAAGAGGGTTCACAGGAGATTAATCACAGCTGGGCAGCCCTCAACTGACTTGAGATCCCAGGGCTGGGCCCTTTGGTACCTGGGTGACTTAGTACACAGGTCCCTCGAGACCTAGCAGAGAGTCCCATGCACATAACCCCAGATCTGGTTTTATCAGTTGGTTCCTCTTAAGTTCACTTATTAGGCAAATTAGTGTACCATGCAAGCCTTCCTGGGAAAAATACCCAGACACTGAGTGCCCATGGGAGAGAGACATAGGATGAGAACACATTTGCATAATCTGCCCCTCCTCTGTGAGACCAGTGGGGCTAGTATAAGACAGGCCTGGGTAGCCCAAACACAGAAGTGAGGCTGAAGAAGGGGCTATGTCCACCATGGTCTGGACTCCTCTTCTCCTCCTGCTTTTGTCTCAATGGACAGGTAGGGGCAGTTTTCAGAGACCCAAGGCATACCTCCAAACTGGGTCATTAGCCTCTGACACAGATCCTCAAACCACTACCCCTTGCCTTTGCCCTTCACTATATAATGTTTGTATTCACAGGTTCCCTGTCAGCTTGTGCTGACTAAGCCACCATATATCTATGCATCCTCCTGATAAACAGCCAGACTCACCTGCACCCTGAGCAATGACCTCAGTGTTAGTGGTAAAAACACAGATTTGTACCAGCAGAAGCCAGGAAGCCCTCCCCAACTCTACCTGTACTACTACTCAGACTCAAGCAAGCAAGTGGGGCCAGGCATCCCCAATAGATTATCTGGATCCAAAGATACTTCAACCAATGCATCATTTTTGCACATTTATGGGCTCCAGCCTGAGGATGAGGCTGATTACTACTGTCAAGTATATCAAAGCAATGCTATCACAGTGGTACAGACAGATGAGGAAGTGGGACAAAAATCTTCAGCCCCTGAAGTTCTGAGCTTATGTCACTTTTACTCGGGTAAATAAGAACCTCACTGATTTTAAAATAACACAAGATATTGGAATCTGGTTTCCATGGGGCAACACTATAACTATCATCCATGAACTCCCATAGAAACTCTAGAAAGTAAAAGTGAAAAAGAAGAACTATACTATGAACACTAACAAATATTTGCACTTCTTACCAATTTGTACTAGTAAGCGAGCTTTGGCACAGAAGGTGAATTTCACACAGATTATTACCCATAATTATTATTTCTCTATATTTTAAAAATGTACTTAAATTGTAAGGTATGCATATGTACTATATATTATAGGTATTACCATTTCAAGGGACATCAATGTCTGCCGCCAGGACTCAGTGATTTTTCCTGTAAATTATATAATGAAATCCCTTTGGAAAAAAACAGGTACCAGGAAGTAAACATGTAAACAGTCATGATACCACTGCAGAATGACACCCAGGGTCTTGTTTAATATAGTATCTTTGTTTGCTTTTTTTAATTCCTTAATTTTAAAGCCATGCAAAGTATTCAGAAATTTTGATCCAAATCCTTTCCTCCAAAGTAAAATGAAGGAGAGTTTTAAACATAAGTTTTCTTGCTCTTTATGTTTTCAAAGCCTAATGTTAACATATTTAAATAACATGAGAAGTATAAAACAGATTTATTTTACTTATCTAATAATATTAAATCTGCTTGAAATAATACTCTCCTTTTAAGTCCTCAAGGTCAATGATCTTAGAAACTGCACTTTAATTCAATGAGGGAAATGGTTTAACTGGTAGGCTAATATCCTCACTTATGTGGCTTATCCCTCCTTTCAAGAAAGTGTAGTCAATGTATCAGTGCAGTAAAGTACAGCTGGGCTTTAGTTAATAATTGAGCATGTTCTCCTTTGAACAAATACTTTCAATCTGTTTTCTTTTTTTTTTATTTTTATGTTAAGTTTCAGGCATGTGGACTCAGTGAACCACAGCTTCAGAATTTTTTATTTTTCATGTCAGTGTCATCATGGGCTATTTTAATCATTCCAGTGAATAATTTCATTGGAGTTTTAATAGGCATGCTTAGTGGCAGGTGATCTGAGTGTCTCACTACATTTCTGCCCTTTGGCCAGCCTCCATCTATCTCTTTTTACACCACCTCCCAGCCAACCAGTGACTTGCTCTCTGAGATTGTTGGTCAATTTTCACTTTATTAAAGTTTTATAAATAGAGTCATACAGAAAGTATTCCTTCCTCAGTGTCTTCCTGCACACTGCAAGCTGTGTTTGAGTGTCTCCCATGATGAGTTGGATTGCACTTTATTCTACATCATGACCTTGTTGTTCCCTACATGCTTCTTCCTTCATGGATCCTTTGTGCAGCTCAAATGTAAATTATATTATGACTCATCAGAATAGATGAATTTTTCTTCTGGTCATAGAATAAATATTTTCTTAGAGCTCTAAAACTATTCAGTCCTCCAGGCTCTTGTTGTTCCTGCTCTGATGGATGATCAGACCGGTTTATGACATATTACTCCATTTTTATTCATATTTAAGCAGTGCTAAACTTTTAGTTCTAATTTCTAGAGGTAATATTTTGGACTCTGGTGACTGAACTCAGGGCCTTTACTACAGAACTATATTCACAAGCACTTTCTAAATTTATACTGAGACAAAGTCATTCTGCTTAGAATTTCGTTAAGTTCCTGAAGCTATTCTGTAACTTGTGGTCTTCCTGCTTCAGACTCCCAAGTCACTGGGTTACATACATGCACCAACTTGCCTGGCTAGAGGTCATGTGTTAATTATTTTAGAGTTGCAATGACAGTGCCACAGGCTGTGTAAATTATGAGCATTGTAAGTGTACAGTTTTCATGATCTAGACACTGGGAAGTCCATCAGCATAACACTGGCATCTGGGGATGCTCTTGTGCACGTCATAACAGGTGGAAGAGAAAATGGGGACACAAAGATAAAATTGGCCTGAATAACTTCGTTATATCTGGACACCTTTTCTGCCATAATTAATCAAATTTATATATATATATATATATATATATATATTCATTTATATAAGTATATGTGTGTGTATATATATATATATATATATATATATGAATTTGATTAGTTATGACAGAAAAGGTGACCAGATATATATCTAATTTATTATATTTGTACCTCTTGGTTATATGGTGGCATAACATACTTTGACATATCATATATAAATATGACATTTAATTTCCTATTTTTGTGGTTGTAAATAATGAAGAGTTACAATGGTTGTGTATGCATATATAAACACAGGACAGTTTTGTCTGATTCATTCTATAGTCTTTCCCTTCATCCTTTCTACTCAGTCCCCTCTGTCCAATCCAGTGAACATCGACTCCTCTCTCCCCACTACTTATTGTGTGTTAGCATCCACATATCAGAGAGAGTATTCAGCCTTTGGATTTTTGATATTGGCTTATTCAACATGGCTAGAGGGTCTCCAGTTCCATCCACATACCAGTAAATTCTATAATTTCATTCTTCTTCGTAGCTGAGGAATATTCATTGTGTATATGTACCCCCCTTTTTTATTTTTCTTTTTTCTGAGGGCGGGTACTGGGCATTGAACTCAGGGACACTCAACCACCACTATTTTGCATTTTAGTTAGAGATAGAGTCTCACTGAATCACTTAGCAGTTTGATTTTGCTGAGGCTGGCTTTGAACATGTGATCCTCCTGCTCTAGTTCCCAAGCTGCTGGAATCACAGGTGTGCACCACCACACCCAAGTTGTACCACATGTTTTTCATCCATTTATTGTTGAAAGCACTCATTTTAGTTCTATAGGTTAGCTATTGTGAGTTGAACTGCTGTAAATATTGATGTGGCTGCATCACTATAATATGCTAATTCTTAGTTCTTTGGGTAGATGACAAGAAGTGGAAAACTGGATCAAATATGGTTCCATTCCAAGTTTTCTAAAGAATCTCCAAACTGCTTTGCAAAGTGGTTGCAACCATTTGCAGTCCACTAGCATTTTATGGCTATACTTTTTTTCCCAGCATCCTTGCCAACATTTAATGTTTTTGTATTCTTGATAAATGCCATTCTGGTGGGAGTGAGATGAAATTGCAGTTTAGTTTTAATTTGCTTTCCTCTAATTGATAGAAATGTGGAACGTTTTTTTTCAAACATTTGTTACCCAATCACATTTCTTTTTCTGTGATGTGTCTGTTCAATTCATTTATCCATTTATTGATTGGGTTATTTTTTCTCTGTGTTACATATTTTGAATTATTTATAAATCATGGAGATTCATATTCTATCTGAGGTATAGGTGGCAAAGATTTTCTCTGATTCTCTAGACGCTCTCTTCATATTCTTGTTTCCTTTGCTGTGAAGAATATTTTTAGTTTGATACCATCCATTTATTGATTCTGAATTTTACTTCATGTGATTCTTGTTGAGGTATTTTATTTCCCAACTAACCTGATGGAGAGCTGCAATTAATTTGTTTTCTAATAGATACAGGGTCTCTGGTCTAATGCCATGGTTCATCATCCACTTTGAGTTTTGTGCAGGTGAGAGACAGGGGCTTAGTTTTATTTTGCTGCATATGAATTTTCAGTTTCCCCAGCACCATTTATTTTTGAGGCTCTCTTTTTTTAGGGATTTATTTTTTTTAATTAGTTATAAGATTCTATCTTTTCTCCACTGTATGTTTAGGGTGTGTTTGTCTAGTATGAGATAACTATATTTATCTGGGTTTGTCTCTGTGTATTCTAATCTATACCATTGGTCTTTATGTCTGTTTTGGTGCCAATACAATGCCAATTTTGTTACTATAGTTCAATAGAATAACGTAAGGTCTGGTATTTTGATGCCTCCTGCTTCTGTTTTCACACTGATAATTTCTTTGTCTATTCTAGGACTCTTATTACTCCAAATGAATTTTATGACTACATTTTATTTGTATGAAGAACATAATTGGAATTTTAATGGAAAATGTCTTAAAATTTTTATATATTTTTTTTATAGTATGGCCATTTTGACAATATTATCTCTACCCATACAAGAACATGGGAAGTCTTTCCATTTTCTTAGGTCTTCTTCAAGTTTTTTCTTTAATATTCTGTATTCTTAATTTAGACATCTTTTACCTCTTTTTTAAGATTCTCAAATATTTTATTTTATATTATTTTTAAGGATATTGTTAATTTGATAATATTCATGATATCTCTTTCAGGGTATTCATCATTAGTTGTAGAAATGTAATTGATCTATGGGTGTTAATTTTATATCTTGCTCGTTTGCTGAATTTGATCCTTCTCTAAAGTAGAACCATATATTATGCCACAAAGCAACTCTTAGCAAATACAAAAATGTAGAGATACTTATCTGCATTCTGTCAGATCATAATGGATTAAAATTAGAAATCAATGATAAACTAAAAAATAAAAATACTCCAACATCTGGAGATTAAATAATATGTTACTTAGTGAACAATGGTGTACAAAAACATCAAGGAGAAAGATGAAAATTTCTTAGAGGTAAATGAGAACACTCATACAACATATTGAAATTTCTGGGGCACTATAAAGGCAGTACTGAGAGGAAAGTTCATAGCATGTAATTAGTTTTTTAATAAAAGAAAACTCAACAAATAAATGACCTAACATTACATTGCAAAGTCCTAGAAAAACAAGAAGAAATCAACACCAAAAGGAGTAGAAGACAAGAAATAATTAAAATAAAACCTGAAATATTTGAAATTAAAAAAAACTGAAAAAAATTGATGAAGAAAATATTTGGTAATTCAAAAAAAAAAAGTAAAATTGACAATCTCTTGGCCATGCTAACAAAGAGAATGAAAGAGAAAACTCAAATTCCTAGCATATGTGATGAGAAAAAATATATCACAACAGGGATAAAAAAGAACATACAGAATATAATTAGAAATTATTTTGAAAACTTGTACTTCAATAAAATATATAATATCAAAGGCATTGACAAGTTTTTAGAGTCAAAATTTGTCCAAATTGAATCAGGAATGTATATAAAATTTAAACTGACCAATTTCAAGCAATAAAATAGAAGATGCCATCAAAAGTCCACCAACCAAGAAAATCCAGAACAAGATAGATGCATAGCTGACTTCTTCAAGACCTATAAGGAAGAATTAATACATATACTCTTCAAATTATTTCATTAAATAGAAAAAGTGAAGCATTTACAAACTCATTAGATAAGGCCAATATCAACCTAATTTCAAAACCAGGCAAAGGCACATCAAAAAAGAAAACTTCACGCCAATATGTCTAATGAACATGCGTGCAAAAATCCTCAATAAAATTATGGAAAATCAAATACAAAAACATATAAAAAAGGTAGTGCACCATGATTAAGGCGATTTCCATACTAGAGATGCAAGGATGTTTCAACACACAAAAATCAATGAATGTAATTAATCACACTAATAGACTTAAAGACAAGAATCATATGATCATTGTAATAGATGCAGAAAAAGTTTTTGACAAAATACAACATCCATATATATTCAAAACACTAGAAAAGCTAGGAATAACAGGAACATATGTCAACATCATAAAAGCTACCTATGCCAAGCCCCAGGTTAACATAATTGTAAACGGAAACAAATTGAAACCATTCTCTGTAAAAATGGAAATAAGATAGGGATGCCTCCTTTCACCTCTTCTACTTAACATAGTTCTTGAAACCCTAGCCAGAGCAATTAGACAGACGAAATAAATTAAATGATTATGGACAGAAAAAAGAAGAACTCACACTATAACTATTTGCCAATGATGTGATTCTATACCTAGAAGAGCAAGAAAAATTTCACCAGAAAATATCTAGAACTAGTAAACAATTCAGTAAAGTACCATTAAATAAAGTCAACACCCATATATCAAATGCATCTCTGTATATCAGTGACAAATCCTCTGAAAGAAAAATGAAGAAAACTACCACATTTGCAATAGCCTTGAAAATAAATAAATAAATAAATAAATAAATAAATAAATAAATAAATAAAATACTTTGGAGTCAACCAAACAAAACAGATAAAGACCTCTACAATGAAAACTACAGAACACCAAAGGAAAAAAAAAATAAAAAGACCTTAGAAGATGGAAAGATCTACCTTGCTCTTGGATAGACAGAATTAATATTATTAATATGACCATACTACCAAAAGCACTATACAGGTTTAATGCAATTCCAATCAAAATCCCAATGACATTTCTCAGAGAAAGAGAAAAATGAATCATAAAATTTATCTGGAAAATAAGAGACCCAGAAAAGCTAAAGCAATACTAGAAAGAAGAATGAAGTAGGTGGCATCACTATACCAGAACTTAAATTATACTTCACGGCAATAGTAACAAACAACAGCTTGGTATTGGCATGTAAATAGACTGGTAGACCAATGGTACAGAATAAACAGAGATTAACCCACATAATTACAGTTATCTTATATTACAAAATGGTGCCCAAAACGTTCATTGGAGAAAAGATAGCCTCTTCAACAAATGGTGCTGGGAAAACTGGAAATCCATATGCAACAAAATGAAATTAAATCCTTATAGGTCACAATGCAGAAAATTCCATTCAAAATGGATCAAAGACCTAGGAATTAAACCAGAGACACTGCATCTAATAGAAGAAAAAGTAGTCCCAAATCTTCTTCATGTCGGAATAGTCCCTGACGTCCTTAATAAGACTCTTATAGCAGAAGAATAGATTTCAACTAAAAAGCTTCTTCTTAACAAGAGAAACCACCAGTAAAGTGAATAGAGAGCCTACGTTTTTGGAGCAAATTTCTACTGCATGACATCAGATAAGGCACTAATCTCTAGTGCTGTACAACAAAGAACTCAAAAAGCTAAACACCAAATAAACAAACAAACAACAACAAAAAATAAAAACAAATAACCCAATCAGTAAATGGGCCAAGAAACTAAACAAACACAGACACTTCTCAGAAGATATACAATCAGGTAACAAATATATGAAGAAAACTTTCAACATCTCTAGAATTTAGAGAAATGCAAATCAAAAGCACTCTAAGATTTCTTTTCACTGCAGTCAGAATGGCAACTAGGATAGGAAAGGTAGCAGAAAACAACAGTTACTAATAGGGCATTATGTATAAATGTGGATGTGTAACCGATGTGATTCTGCAATCTGTATTTGGGGTAAAATTGGGAGTTCATAACCAACTTGAATCTAATGTATGAAATATGATATGTCAAGAGCTTTGTAATGTTTTGAACAACCAATAAAAAATAAAAATAAAAATAAATTAAAAAAAACAAAATAAAACAAAAGAATACAAACAATAATAAGTATTGGTGAGGTTGTGGGAAAAAAAGCACATTCATACATTACTGGTGGGACTGTGAATTGGTGCAGCCAATAGGGAAATCAGTACGGAGATTCCTTGGAAAACTGAGAATGGAAACACCATTTGACCCGCTGTCCCAGCATACCCAAAGAATTTAAAAACAGTTTTCAACTGGCTCACAGCCACATAAATGTTTATAGCAACACAATTCATAATAGATAAACTGTGGAACCAATCTAGATGCCCTTCAGTAGATGAATGCATAAAGAAAGTACGGTGTACATACACAGTGGAATATTACTCAGCAATAAAAGAGAATAAAATCATGGCATTGGTGGGTAAATGGATGGGCCTGGAAAATATAATGCTAAGTGAATTTAGCCAATCCCAAAAAACTAAATGCTGAATGTTTTCTCTGATATAAGGAGGCTGATTCATAGTGGGGTTGGGAGGGGGAGCATGGGAGGCATAGAGGAATTCTTGATAAGGGAAAGGGATAGAACCAAAAGGGAGGGGCATAGGGGTAAAAAAGATGGTGGAATGAGATTGACACCATATCCTAACTACATGTATAGAGATGCAAACATGGTATGAATATACTTTGTATACAATCACAGATATAAAAAAATTGTTCTGTATATGTGTAATATGAATTGTAATTCATTCTGAAGCCATATATAACAAATATAAAAAAATATTTTTTTTTAAAAAGGATTAAACTGTTTATAAATAAGACATCAGATTCTGGTTTATTTTATTGGCACACCATAAGTCTCTCCCATTACATAGTTCTTATACAACCTGTAAAAAGCAAAACCAAAAAACTCACAAAATTATGTTAATACTAAAAACAATAAAATTATCAATTATCACCAGTAAAAGAGGTATAGCTCAGAAGTCAAAACCCATCAAGTCAATAACCATTATATAATTATAACTCTCTATAACAATGTTTGATTTCAATTATTCATAATTTTATACATGAAATAAAATTTTAGCAGTGATCCATGTCTATGCATCAGGAAACAGCAATTGTACTTGCAAATTAGACACGTAATTCTGTAAATGCATTGTTTTTTAAAAAGTATCATTGAGTTAAGCATGTAAACATTCCTGATATATCTGCAGATTGCCATATAAGAGCCTGCTTTATTTTGTTCTATTATTTGTTTTTTTTAAACTTCTAAATCTTAGACTTATGTAAACCATACCTGTGAATAATAGAATTCAGATGTCCTGTTTCAAGTGGTAGGTGTAAAAATTAAAAGTTTTAAAAATGAGTTTTCATGCACTGTAAAAAATATGTTAAGCTTAATTTCAATTTTTAATTTGCCAAAGCATTAGAAAATAACAATAAAGTTAGTTTATTTTATTTTTGTCATAATATCAATCTTCATTAAAAGAATAATCTGTATTTTAAGTGCTTTTATTCAGTAATCTTAGAACTTGCACTTGTTTTTAAATTAACAGATAAAGGGATTATAGTGGTAACGTAACATTCACATTTAATTGGTTTATTCTTCCTGTGAATAACCAGTGTATGCATGCAAACATACAGTAATTCACAGCTCAGCTTTAGTGAATGGGTGAGCTCTAGCAATCTGAGCATAAGTGATCATTCCTTTTGATTTCCACATCACCTTCTGTCACCCGCACTCACAGTGAACATACAGTTTCAGTGTATGTTCATTTTCATGTTAGTGTCTTTGTGCAATATTTAAATCATTCCATATATGAGTAGCTTAATTTATTGCTGATTTAGTATGCACAATGTAATGATAGAATATATTTAGTGTTATGTTGTGTGCTTATTTTCTTCATTGTTATTTGTTGTTTTTAGATGCACATAAAAGTATGGTATATTTTGAACATTATACATATATGTGGAGCTATTCATTACAATTTTTATCCCATTCTTTTGGTTGAACATGATGAGGAGTTATACTGGTCGTTTATTCATATATGACCTAAGAAAACTCATGCCTGATCCATTCTACTGTCTTCCCTATTCTCATTCCCCTCCTTTCCCTTATTTATTATTCTAATCCAATGAACTTCTATACTTACCCTCCCTACTCTCCCTTGCTATGGGTTGGCATCTATGTATCAGAGAAAGCATTTGGCCTTTGAATTTTGGGGACTGGCATATTTCACTTAGCATGATAGTCTCATTTTCATCCAATTACTGGGAAATACCATAATTGTATTTCTCCTTATGGCTGAGTAATATTCCATTGTGTATATATACCACATTTTTATGCATTCATCTATTGAAGAGACTCTGAGTTGGTTACCTAGTTTTGCTCTTGTGTATTGAGCTCCTACAAACATTGTTGTGGCTGCATCACTGTACTATGCTGATTTTAAGTCCTTTAAATATATGCTGAGGAGTGGGATAACTGAGTCAAATGTTGGTTCCATTCCAAGTTTTCTAAGGAATCTTCATACTGATTTCCAAAGTGGTTCCAACAATATATAGTTCCACCATCATGTGCTTATTTTCTATCTGGAATTTTCACTATGAAACACTGATCATTTCATATGATTTGTTTTATGTTGCTTGGTGTAAAGTGTTTAAATATTCTGAGTTGATATTTGTAGATAAAGTTAGACAATAGGATAATCAAAAGAAACTCTGTATGTGCTGGGGGATTTGGCTACACTTATGAAGAATAAGAGAATTAAATATATTGATCAGCAATGAAGTAAAGAAAAAATTGTCTTTCTTTTTCTTAACTGAAGGAAAAGTGGAGTTTGGCCTGTGGGGGAAAAAAAATAATCTGCAGAAAATTTACAGTCATTTCAGTTGAGAGTACCATGTGAAGGTAGAGAAATAAATTTTTATTAAAACTACAAAAAATCACAAAGGGACCTACATTGCCTATCCTCATAGGTAGAGGAAAGAAGGAAGGAAACAAGAAAGAAAGAAAGGAGAAAATAATGATTAAAATTTAATATATTAAAATTTATAAATTTAAATTAGTTGATAATGCAAACATTCAGTTTTAATTAATATTAAAATAATCTATTAATCAGAAGTGTAAATTATATATTTCAATCATTATATTATCACTTTCATAAATATAAAATATAATAGACGGAACAATGTATGCAATTTCTCTTTTCATAGAAAAAACATATTCGCTTGATTTTTAATCCTGTTTATATTTAATTACAAATTGTGATAGAGTTGAAAAGTACCAACGGATCATGAGTTGAGTTTCATTTCTAAGTATGGAAGTTTATAGGCCCTAGAATGGCACTTGTTGATTATCCTGGGATCTGGGACTGTCAAAATTATGAAATCATATTCAACATCTCTAGCAGTAAGGGAAATGCAAATGAAAACTACACTGAGATTTCATCTCACTCTAATCAGAATGGCAATCATGAAGAATAGATGCAATAAATGTTGGTGAATATGTTGGAAAAAAAGCACTCACACATTTCTGGTGGGACAGCAACTGGTACAACCTTTCTGAAAAGCATTATGCAGATTCCTTAGAAAACTTGAAATAGAACCACAATTTGACCAAATTATATCATTCCTCAGTTCATACCCAAGAGACTTATAAATGGCATTTACATAGCCACATCAATGTTTATAGCAGCTTTATTCACAATAGCCAAGTTATGGAAGCAGCCTAGGTGCCCTTCAACTAATAAAGTAATAAAGAAAATGTTGTGTATATACACAATGGAATACTACTCAGCCATAGGAAAAATGAAATTATGATATTTGCAAGTAAATGGATGGAACTGGAGTGAAATAAGCCAATACCCCCCAAAAAACAAAGGTCCAAAGTTCTCCCTGATATGCAATTGCTAACTCATGATAAGCATGAAGGGAGGTAGGAAAGAATAGAATTTCATTGGATTAGAAAAAGGGCAATGGAGGGAAAGAAGTGGGAATGGGAATAGGAAAGATAGTAGAATGAATCAGATATTATTTTTCTATGTGCATATATGAATACAAAAACTGTACAACCAGAAAATGGAAAGTTAGACTCTCTATATTTATAAAGTCACAATGCATTCTAATTTCATCTATAAATAATAAGAACAAATAAAATATAATATAAAATGTAGAGGTTTTAAAAATCAGTATATGATTTACTTAATCAGTTGGAATCATAGGACCCTTGTGAAATACACTGAGTATTATTGAACAAATATGAACAAAAGGCTGATATTCTTGCCTAAACTATCTGCATACCTGCCAGGGCCTAGGAGAAAATGCATTTTTATCCATGTCTGAAGACATTTTTTAGTCCTATAATTTGAGTCCTTTGAGTCCTTCCAGCCCCTATGACATTCCATGTAGCCAATTGTGACAGAATTGCTATTTGGTTGTGACTGACACATAGTCACAACCCTCAGTCTCACTTGCTGACAATAAAAGTTACAAACATGTGAACTGAGAAAGCTAAAAGACATGCATACAAGTATCTTCTAAATAGCATCAAATAGCTTCTCATAAGATTTTGCAACTGAGTTCCTTCCCAAGCCCAATGTGAAAGGACCTGTGGAACAGTCTTTGTGCTGTGGATAAATATGATGGCACCCTGCAAGCTAATAAAACCATAAAGTTTATGTTCACCTGTTTAATTCTGATATGAGAAAACAAATGTATCAAAGATACCATCTTAGACCTTTCTAAGGAGGAATCAATAGAACTATGCACAAATTCACCATGAGGAGTCTGAGAAGAGGAAGAAAGCCATTCTAAGGTAATGGGGGAGGCCACAGAAAGGACTCAATGGCCTGCACCCTAGGCAAAGACAGTGGGGATGACTATCTCATGGGATTCTGGTCAGAATATAACAGGGCAATATGCATGAGTTTGGACAACAGGAGACACTGCAAACAAGTTAAGAGGGTTCAGGAAGGAACCACTAGTGTAATGAGCCACCTGGCCCTGCCTGATGCTGATGCTCACAGCTCTGACATCCAACACCCCTAAGCCAGGCCTACTCCACTCCTGCACACCCACATGTCATCTTTATGTACTGGAGTCTGAATCAGGGCCCAGGGTGTATTCAAGAAACCTGGAGGAATTTAATTTGCATGCATAGACCCTCCCCTTCTCAGAGTGTTAAGAGGTCAAGTGAGAGACTTTGTTGAAACTTTTCTCAGCTTTGGGGACAGAAAATAGAGCTCAGGATGACCTTCAGCATGGTTTGGTCCTATCTCCTCCTCACATTCCTTGTTCAGGGCACAGGTGACATGATATGGAGGAGGAATAGGGTATGGTAGAAAAGTCCTCTGATATGAGCCCAGATTCTACTCTTGTTTCTAGACAAAACTTATGCTCTCTGTGTTTTCTCACTTCCAGGATCCTGGGCCCAGTCTGTACTGACTCAGCAGCTCTCACTCTCTGGGACTCCAGGACAGAAGGTCACCATTTCCTGCATTGGGAGCAGCACAAATATTGGAGATGGCTATACTGTCCATTGGTACCAGCAGCTCCCAGAAATGTCCCCCAAACTCCTCATCTATAGTAATAGTAATCGACCCTCAGGGGTCCCTAATCATTTCTCTGGCTCCAGATATGGAAACTCTGGTTTACTGACCATCACTGGGCTACAGCCTGAGGATGAGGCTGACTATTACTGTCAGTCTTATGACAAAAGCCTTAAGGCTCCACAGTGCTCCAGGCTCATGGTGAAGTAAGACAAGAACCCCTTTACCATCTGTGGTGGGGGTGGGGAGGTAACACCGCACAGCTTTGTTCAAGCCTGCCTTGTGGTTTGTTCTGCTAGCTCTACTATAGCCCAGCTGAATCTCCTCATGTTTCTTTGAGAAGCCTCTTGCACTCCGTCCCCAGAGACATTCAGGGTAGCATGTTCCTAGGAAAATGTCTCCATATAAACATAAATTTTTGTTCCTCTATGGCTTGAGGAGCTGAACCGGATGGTGTGTCTCTCTCTCTCCTGAAAATTAGGTGGTGAAGCAGCCAGTGCGCCCCAGTCATCTTAGATGACATCTGATGGGGAATACTGTGGTTCCATCCTCCATTCTTCTTGATTTCCAGATTTCTTAAACTGTGCCTTTTTCCCCTTATCCCTCATTCTGTATGTCTGTGATTCATGTTTTTGCCTAATTTGAGATAACGTTTCTAACAGAAAATATTTGGCAGACATTAAAACACCTCTATGTTAAAAGTTTGATAAATTTTGAGATATTTTTACACCTTTGGGAACATCAGCACAATCAGACAAAAGAATCCATGCCTCTGCCATCAAGCCTCCTTTGTCTACTCAGCAGGACCCATCAATTATACTTACAAATTAGACATTGAATTTTTTAAATGCACTGTCTTTAAAATAGATTCATCGAGCTAAACATCCCTTATATCTCTGAAGATTGACATGTAAGAGCTTGTTTGATTTTGCCTTTTTATTTGCTTTTTCATGAGGTGTGGTACCAGTGATCAAACTCAGGGGTACTTGACCACTGAGCCATATCTTCTGCCCTATTCTGCATTTTATTTTGAGACAAGATCTCACTGAGTTACTAGCATTTCACTTTTACTGAGGCTGGCTTTGAACTTGTGATCCTCCTGCCTCAGCCACCTGAGTCGCTGGAATTACAGGCATGTGCCACCACTCCTGGCTTATTTACTTTTTAAAAAAAAACTCTTTAATCTTAGACTAATGTAAATTGCACAAATAATAGTATTTAGATGTTCTGCTTCAAGTGGAAGTAGTAAAAATGGATAGTGTTAAACGTAAATTTTCTTGCTCTGTATGAGATATTTTTCAAAAAATTTCAAATTTCAATATTAAAATCCATAGAAAAAAAACAATAAAATGGTTTTTCTAATGCTTATTTTTTAATTGTAGTTAGACACAATACCTATATTTTATTTATTTATTTTTTATGTGGTGTTGAGTATTGAATTCAGTGCCTCACACATGCTAGATGAGTGCTCTATTACTGAGCCACAACCCCAGTACTAAATTGGGCTTTTTATTTTTGTGATAATATGAAGCCTGGTTGAGAAAATAGTGTGCATTTTAAGTCTTTCAGATCAGTAATCTTATAACTTGAACTTGTTTTTAAATTAATGAAGACAGGAATTATTATAGCTAGTTAATGTCCTCATTTAAGTGGTTTATTCTTCCTATTAATAACCAGTGTTTTTATGTATCCATGCAGTAGTCCACACATGGCTTTAGTAAATGGGTGAATCCATGTTAGCAGAGCATAAGTCATCATTTTTTTTTGTGATTTCCACATCACCTTCAGGCACCTGAATTCACAATGAACATACAGTTTTAGTATAGGTCTATTTTCACATCAATGACTTTATGGAATATTTAAACCATTTCATAGTTGTGTAGCTCACTTCATTACTACCTCAATATGTACACTCTAATGATAAATAAGATTTAGTGTTTATAATGTGCTTATTTTTTATTTGTTGTTTTTAGATATACAAGCCTGTAGGGTATATTTTGACATATTATACATATATGAGAAACAACCCATTAAAATTTTGATCCCATTCTGTGGTTAAACATGATATGAACACAGGAAAGTTATTCATGTTTCATTCTATTATTCTATTGGCTTTCCTATTCTCATCTCTCTTTTAGTTTATTCCCCATTTGTCTAATCCACCCTCCCCACTCTCCCTTGCTCCAGGTTAGCATCCACACATCATAGAGAAAAATTCAATCTTTGGTTTTTGGTAAGAGTTTATTTCTCTTAGAATGATAGTCTCCAGTTCTATTCATTTATATGCAAATGCAATAATTTCATTTATCTTTTTTGGATAAGTAATAGTCCTTTGTATATGTATTCCACATTTTCTTTTCCCATTGATCTGTTGAAAAGCACCTGTGTGGGTTCTATAGCTTGGCTATTGTGAAGTGAGGTGCTATAAACATTGATGTGGCTGCATCACTGTACAATGCTGATTTTTCATGCTTTGGGTACCCATGTTGAGGAGTGGGATATGTAGGTCGTTCCATTTTATATTTGCTAAGGAATCTCCATACTGCTTTTCAGAGTGATTGCACCAGTTTCTAGTTCCTACTTCATGTGCTAATTTTCTATCTGCATTTTTCTTTCTGAAACATTCATTATTTTGTATAATTTGTTTCATGTTGCTTCATGTAAAGAGTTTAAATATCTTAGGTTTATATTTCAAGATAAAATTAGAGAAAAAAATTTATCAAAGGAAAACTCTGAATGTGCTGGTGCATTTGTGCACACTCATGAAGAAGAGGAGAATTAAGTCTCCTGATCAGTAGTGGAGTAGAGAAAAGATGTTTTTCTTGCTCTTCCTTAATTGAAGGGCAAGTGGAGTTTGGCTTGTGGAAAGAAAGAAACTTCATAAAATTAACAGTCATTAAAGTTGAGAGAATGATATGAAGGTAAAGAAATAAATTTTCATTAAAACTAAAGAAAATCACAGGGTACCTATATTTCCTATCTTTCACAGGTAGATAAATGAAGGAAGGAAGAAAGAAAGAAGAAAATAATGATTAAAATTTCATATATTAAACTTATGAATTTGAATCACTTGATAATACAAAAATTCCATGTATAATTTATTTTAAAATAATCTATTAATTAGAAATGCAGTTATATGTCTCAATATCTGTACTATCACTTTCATAAATATGAAAAATGTTAGATCCCACAATGTACACAATTCTTCTTATCACAGAAAAAAATATAATTGCACAATATTTAATCCTGTCTATATTCAATTACAAATTGTGTTGGAGTTTAAAAGTACCAAACTATTAGAGGTGAGTTATGTTCGTAAGTATGAAAGTTTCTAGGCTCTAAAATGTCACTTGTTACCTATCTTTGGATCCAGAATTGTCAAAATTATGAAAAAAAATCAAAATATCTAACTATTAGAGAAATGCAATTTAAAACCACACTGAAATTCAATCTCACTGCAGTCCAAATAGCAGTCAACAAGAATACAAGCAACAGTAAATGTTGGCAAAGTTGTGGGGAATACAGTACCCTTATTAATTGCTGGTGTGACTGTAAGTTGGTGTAATCACTCTGGAAAGCAGTATGGAGATTTCTCAGAAAACTTGGAATGGAACAACCATTTTACCAGCTATCCCACTCCTCAGTTTATACTCAAGGACTTAAAATCAGCATACTACAGTGATGCAGACACATCAATGTTTATAGTGGTTTAATTCACAATAGCTAAATCATGGAACCAGCCTAAGCACCCTTCAACAGATAAATGGAGAAATAAAATGTGGTGTATATACACATGGAATATTTCTCAAAGATAAAGAGAAAGGAAATTATGGCACTTCCAAGTAAATGGATTGAACTGGAGACTATCATGCTAAGTGAAACAAGGAAATACCCCCAAAACAGAGTCAATGTTCTCTCTGATATGTGGATGCTAAATTACAATAAGGGAAGGTGGGAAGAAACAAATATAAGTACTTTTATTAGACGAAGGGAAATGAAGGGAAGGAAGGACTATGGGAATAGGAAATATTGTAGAATTAATTAGGCATTACTTTCTATGTGCATATATGAATACATGACCAATATAATTCTACATCATGTACAACAAGAGAATGCAAAATTATACCCCATTTATGTACAATATGTCAAAATGCACTCTACTGTCAACTATAACTAGGAAAAACAAATGAAACAAACTAAAAGGAAATAAAAAGTTTCTAAATATTCAGAATATGATTTACATCTTCAGTTGGAACCATGGGGCTCTTGTGAAATACACAGAATTATAATGAATAAATATGAATAAAGGCTGATATTCACGCTGATACCACATGCTTCCTTGCTAGTGCCTAGGAGAAAGTTAATTTTTATCCATGTCTGAAGACATTCATGATTTCTGCAATTTGAGTCCTTTCAGCCCCTGAGGCATTCCATGTAGCCAATGGTGGCTAAAGTGCTGTATGGCTGTGAGTGACACATAGTCACAACTTTCAGTCTTACTTGCTGACAATAAAGGTTACAAACAGTGAGCTGAGAAAGTTTAAAAACATGCATAAAAATGTCTTCTAAATCGTGTCAAATGGCTACTCATAAAATTTTGCAACTAAGTCCCTTGCCACAGCCAAGCTTAAAGGACCTTTGGAGCACAGTTCTTTTGCTAGGTATAACCTAGATGGTACCTTGCAAGTTAATAAGACCAGAAATTTTATGTTCACCTGCTAATCCTGAACCGAGAAGAATTTATATGAAAGACAGCATACTAGACCTATCTAGGGAGGATTCAAACGAACTGAATAAATTAAAAAAAAAAAAAAAACAGTCTTAGGAAAGCAGGAAGGGCATCCTGAGGTAATGGGGAGGCCACATGAGAGTCTTATTGTCCTTCCCCCTAGGCAGAAGCAGTAGAAATGTAGGACAGTCTCAGGGGTTCTGACCAAAATATAGCATGATAATTTGTATGGGCTTGGACCACAGTGGGCATCACAAACTAATCAGATGGGTCAAAAAGTAACCAGATCTGTAATCAGCCACCTGGCTCTGTCTTACGCTCTCTTGTTAGGGCTCACAACTGTGGCCTCCTATGTGGACAAGTTCATGGAGTACTGCATAAATGGAATACATTAAAGGTGTCTGAGTGGCATGCCACTTCCCTTGTGCTAGGCCTGTGAGCAGCAGGCAGCTTACCCCATAGGCACAGCCCTGGGTGTGAAGTCATGTTTTGCAGTCCCTGCACTTGCTCCACAGCCAAATCCTAGATTGGTCGCTGAAAGGACAGTTAGCAGAAATTGCATTCGTGGCTGCCTGTAATCTGCTTAGCTACTGCCTGAGTTTATATACATGGTGACTGCATAATAAAATCAGATCTGCTACCTTCTTGGTCTCCAGACGTCTTGATTAGTGAGTCCACAGCCACACTCTCCTCTACCTTTTTCTATGGACCTTCTCACTGGAAAAGAGAGAGCCCACATAACCTCCCAAACCTATGAGCCAACCCAACTGCAGCCCTGCACATCCATATGGAATCTTTATGTACAGGAGTGTGAACCAGGGCCAAGGGTGCCATCAGGAAACCTGAAGGGATCTAATTTGCATATACAGACCCTTCTCTTCTCAGAATATGAAGAGGGCAAGGGAGAGACTTGGGGGAACCTCTGCTTAGCATCAGGAATAGAAGGCAGAGTACAGGATGACCTTTACCATGGCTTGGTTCTCTCCTCTTTGCTTTTCTCCTGTTCAGTCCACAGGTGACATGATATACTAATGATGGATACAGTGTGGGAGTCCTCTCATATGGGCCCTATTTCTACTTTTGTTTTTAGACAAAATTACCCGCTCTGTATCTCTGCCATTTCTGGGTTATGAACCCCTGTGCTGACTCAACTGCCTTCACTGTCTGGAACTCCAAGAAAGCCAGTCATCATCTCCTTTGTTGAAAGCAGCACCAATATTAGGGGTGGCTGGAATGTGTACTGGTACCAATAGCCCCCAGAAATGGCCCCAAACTCCTCATCTAGGGTAATAATAATTGACCCTATGGGGTCCCTGATCACTTCTCTAGTTCTAAATCTGGCAACTATACTTTAGTGACCATCACTGGGCTCCAGCCTGAGGAACAGGCTGACTATTTCTGTCAGTCTTATGACAATAGCTTCAATTCTTACACAGTGCACCAGGCTCATGAGGAAGAGAATCCTTTCTCCATTTGTCAGTAGGGCAAACTCATCAGCTTTGCTCAGAGCTGCTCTCTGGTTTCTTCTGCTAGCACTACTAAAGGCCCAGCTGAATCTATGGGCACTTCTTTGAGAAGCCAATTGTACTGTATCCTCAGGGTCATTCAGAGCAGTATGTCCCTAGGAAGATGTCTCTATATAAACATAAATTTGTGTTCCTCTGCCGCAGTCTGGCTGGGCACAATCAGGAGCCACTTGTCAAAAGAAACTAACTTTATTTTTAGAACCACACACGCCAAACAAAACAGCCTCTCAGGAAAAATCCTCAGAGCCTCAACTGCCACCACCGGCTTTTCACAAGCCTCTCTCTCCCACACAAGCCTCTTTCCACCTCCCACAATCCTCCTGCTCTTGAGGCCGATTGGCTGGGTCACGTGGGCGGAGCCAAAAAAGTCCCCCAATGAGCAGCTCCGTGGTCTGAAAGGGCAGGGAAACAGTCCAATGAGCATCACCGCAGAGGAGCCAATCAGCTAGATGTTGCTGGGGCCGAGGAGCCAATCAGCTAGATGTTGCTGGGGCCACTGTGAGCCAATCATCAGCCGGCAGCTGGAAGTTTGCTGGGGCCCCTTCCGCTGTGGCTCTCAACATTCCTCTTTAGCTTGAAGAGCTGAACAGGATTCTGTGGCCTCTTTTTCCTGAAATTCAGGTGTTGAAGCATCCAGTGGAACTCTGATTATCTCAGATTTGACCTCTGATTGGGAATCCTGTGGTTCCATTCTCCATTTTTTCCTAATTCCAGGAATTCTAGAACTTTGTCTTCTTCTCCTTAACCCTCATTATGTATATCTGTTATTCATGTTTTAGCCTAATTTTATATATATTTTCTAATATGCAATATCTGATAGAATATAAAACACACATAAGTGAAAACTTTGACAAATTTGAGATATTTTTACCCCTGTATGAACATTAGCACAAGAAGGCAAAAGAATTCATGCCCCTGTCCACAATCTTCCCTTGCCCTTTGAGTATCCTCCCTCTATCTCTGCTCACAGAATCTCTCAGGAAAAAAGTGACCCTCTCTGTGACTCTTGGTTGGGTTTTCTTTTATATTCAGATACTCATAGCAGATATTCCTTCTTGAGTGGTTTCTTTCCCTCTATAAATTCCCTTTGAGACCCTTACACATTGTATTAAATTTCTCTTGATTATCCTGAGGACAGACACATCATGACCTGGTCCAAGTTTTTTTCTATGTTGATAGACACTTTTTTCTGACCACATATGTGTTAAAATTTTATTTTAACTCCACCAGTATAGATAGCAATATAATGCAGGCTTCATTGTATTAATTGTATTATTGACCTCCTGATCTAAAATATTTTCTTCAAAAATCCATGGAAAAGAATCAGAAATACTGTTCTTTTGTCATCTTCTCACTGTTCACTGGGCTCAGCATCTCCTAATTGTGCCTGTGGGCATGTCTAGTTGTACCTTTTCCTTCCTCACTTTGGAGAACGAGTCTCCTAATCCAAGTCTTCTGGTGGGACTGAGAAAAAAGGCTAGAAGGCTGCCATTCATTATTCTGAGGGAGTTACTTGGAAGCAGTATATCATTGGGAGGGAAAGGCTCCTGCCCTGTGCACTCAGGTTATAGTTTTGAGGGTGCCTCTTACATTGCCAGGACATCTGCAACTGACACACATTTCCTGGATTCCATTTGAGAATGAGAATAATCCTAAAAAAATTGTGTCATCTTCATAATCTGATAAAAAGAGTGGAAATATCAGAGAAGTCAAAACAGGTACAGGTGGTGAAGGTGTAGATTTCCGGTAGTGTCTAGGACTGTGGAATGTCCATGAGAAAATATGCAAAAGACATTTTGGTATATGGACTGCCTGTGGAGCCTCCAAATCATGTTTCTCAATTTCAGTGAGTTAAATGAGAAATGAGTGACTTTCATGTTTTCCTCTAATCCCATGTCACCTGAGATTCCCAGTGATTATTACAAATATCTGACAAATACCTCATCTTCCAAGGAGATGTGTTAGGACATCCAAGGTAGATGGCAAAGATGACAAGATCTTTAATCCCTTCAGGGACAAAAAGTGGAATTAGGTAGTTGCAGCTAAGAGAAAAATGTTTAAAAAATCCAGGTGGTCTGAATGCCACCCTGTTTTCTGTTTTTGTGTATTCTCTCACTTTAACACCTACCAGAAGAAATTCAAGGGACATATATTGAGGCCCAAATTTTCCCTTTCAGATTTGGCACACAATAGTCAAATGTTTGAAAAATCAAAAAGAAAGAGGGCTCTCACCATGAGGTGGCCAGGGTGAAATGAGAACTGGTGCATCCAGAGCTTGCTCTGTACTAAAAACTGGCTGGAGGTAAAGGTCAAGTGGGTGATTATTTTTTTTTCACCTGGATCTAAGGTGAACATTGTTGAAGCAAGCTAGCCAGTAAAAGCTTGACAACCGCCCATGAAAACCACAAGAAGATCCTTGTGCAAACTCAACAGTAAGTCTATTTGTATGAATACTCAAAGAGCTGATCTGGGTGAGCTATTGGTTAGGATTCAGCTCTCTCTGCAAAGGCCTAAATTTAATTTCCGGTCAGGAAAGTGTTTCTTTTAATGGCTCTGGTGGTACAAGCCTGTAATCCCAGATACTCAGGAGGATGAGAGAGTGAGATAACACCTTAGAGGCAACCTTCAACAACTGAGGGACAACCTGTCCCCAAAACAAAAATAAACAAAATAACAACAACCACAACAAAATACCACAGAGGAGCCATTCACCCTAATATTCAACTTGAAGCATTGAAGTTCTTTCTGATTATCAATGATTGTGGACTTTGCTTTTGTGAACAACTTATAAGGTGTTCAGTAATTGGGTGGATATAGAACTCTGCATCAGATGTGTGCACATACATCATCATGATTTCCAAATTTCCCAGTCAAAATTCTGGGAATCATGGAATCATGCCCCTTATTTAAGGTGCCTTGGTTCAGGGTTCATTTTGCCCTATGATGTAGAATCAGAAGAGGCCTGTGCTACAACTGGACAATAGCAAGATAAGTTGAAGAGCTACTGCCCTTTTTGTTTTCTGCACATTTTATTCTGCATGTTGACAAGAATTATCCCAAGGAGTGACCATGTATTGAGTTAGTAACTGAATGAAAATAAATGCATGGTGAATCACCATTCATCACATGCATTTGATAAGGTGTGAGCAAGAATTTTGCCATGTTATTTCACATCACAGAGTTGAAATTTTGTTTATCCAGAATGACAAAACTATCTGACCTGATAACAAAGCAAAATTGCTAAGTCTATAAATCTTACTGCCAATAAATAATGTGTCTTCAGTAGGTTTCTAATTCAGTATAAAGATCTACTTGCTCCACAGCATGGACATCAGCAAGATTGATTTTAAGAGAGGCAAATGCAAGCAGACAACTGGAAAACTGCTCACCCTGATCAGCAGTGTGGGAAACAGTGCCCTAACATGTATGATACTCTTCTTAAATTTTCACCTACATTAACAATTGGAGCTTAGGAACATTCTTCTCAATTAAATATGAATTCATTGGCAGGGTAAATTATATTTTAGGCCACAAAACAGGTCTTAAAAATAGTAGATGAAGGAGTTATTCTAGTTTAATTCTAAACAAAATAAAATAAAATAAAATAAAATAAATTTTAAAAAGTTGTTCTCTCTTGGTAGAGTCCCTAACATTTATAAATCTCCTGGAAACAAGGCATGCTATAATGCACACATTATTGTCAAACAGGAAAACCTCAAAAGCTAGGTGTAGTGGTGCACATCTTTAATTTTAGCAGCTTGGGAGGCTGAGGCAGGAGAATTACAAGTTGAAAACCAGTCTCAGCAACTTTGCAAGGATCTAAGCATCTTAGCAAAAGACATTTTCTTAAAAGCAAAAAAAAAAAAAAAATGGGGATAGTGGTGACTGGTGTGATTGAACTCCTATGTGATCAATCACTGGTAACAAAATAACAAAAGAGTTTATAAAAAAAGAAAGAAGATAGCTTATCAGAGCTTTGAGTTTTTTTGAGTAGTGTGGTTATATAGACCTGGTTTATCATTGGTGTAACTGAATTTATCTTCACTGAACTAGTTAAAAAAGTTAAAATGGCAAGAAAATGAAATTTAATTCTCCATTATGGAGCATTTCCTTTTTCTGTTTTCTTTTTATCCCCATAGAATAATTACTAAAATAAATTTTCACTTAAGACTTCTCTACATCCAATGAGAAGATCAAAATCAACAATCTTATCAGAAATTTGGTCATGAAATCAATTCCTATACTCACTCATATCACACATGATTTTATTACTTTTTCTCTTGGTAACATTTGCTCATGAAAAAAGAACTGGATCCTTGAAGGGAGAAATGTTGAATAGAGAAGGAAGATCCAGGAGAGGGAGAAAAGAGGTGACAGGCAGGTCCTGTGAAAGGACACCAAACAAATGATGCTGTGTGCAAGTACCAATACATCACATGCACAGGCCTCTGGAATCACTGGTCCTCAGCCAGATTGTTCACCACCACCCCAGCTCCTCCACCATGGAGGCCTCCACCTGGATGTGGCTGGGCTCTGCTGTCTCCTCTTAGATCCACCCTCCCACCTCCAGCACTAGTGTGACCTTTTTCCCAAGACTGTCAGTTGCAGCTTCTGCACTTCCTTTCAGGCCCTCTCCTAGAATATTTATTGGCTTGGCTCCACAGCTAGTGGTCCCCTTTGTAGTCACCCTAATGGGCACAGATTTGCCTTTTCAGGCCCTCCTCTTGGGGCCTCCACCTAGCTCAGGTAGGAGTTTCCTCCACTCTCCCTTAGTCTCAAACCCCAACAGGACCTACACAGCCTCAGGCATCAACATTTTCAGCCCACCATCTTCAAGGATCTGGCAACACACTCCACATCTGAATCATCTTTCATCCCTGGAGCCACAATCCAGCCTATTTTGGGGTCCTGATGAAAAAGAATCCTGGGCCCTGACTGATGCCAGCTGTCTACATTTTGGACATCTGGGAGCTCCCCATACAAATTCAGCCCTAATCTTACTCCTAGCTATAGGTCCCCAATCCTTAGACAGACCACTCAGCCACTAGGGCTTATACACCCAAATATTCCTTCTTGGATATCCATGCCTACACCCAGAAACTTTCTGCTGTCACCTAGGCTGCATGGTCCTCTGTTGCCTATAGTGCATCTGCCTCTGCCTCTGTAGCTGCCACCCAAAGGCAAATGCCTATGGCCAGTGTTTGGATAAAGAATAGGCAGCCCCAGTCAACATGGGTCAACCAAAGTTTTATTACCCTCAAGGCTGACAGTCTCAATGGCCTTAATGTAAACTGGGAGCATAGAATTGTCCCCAGATCTGACATCTGCATAACGGCAATGAACATATTTTCACTAAGCAGAGGAACCCCATGAACAAGAGAGCACTATGGAGCAAGCATAGGCTTGAACACCTATTGTCTCCTAACCAGAGCACTTCTATGAAGACGAAGAGACATAAGAAAAAGAGCAAACAGGGGTTAGAATTAGGGTTAGGACTTAGAACCAGCATAATATAGTAACAGAGCCAAATCAATGTTTGTAGCAGCTCAACTCACAGTAGTCAAGCTATGGAAATAATCTAAATGAATAATTTTTTTTAAATATGGCATATATACATCATGGAATATTACTCATCCATAAAGAAGAATGAAATTATGGCATTTGCCGGTAAATGGATGGACCTGAAGAATATCATTTTAAGTGAGATAAGGTAATACCCCAAACCCAAAGACTAAATGTTCTTTCTTACTTGTGGATGATAACCCCAAACAAGTCATGTTGGGGAGGAAAATAATATAAATGTATTGGACTAGACAAAGAGTAACAAAGGGCAGGAGAGAGGATGGAAATAGGAAAGAAAGTAGAATGAATTGGCCATAACTTTCCTAATCCTGTATTTATATACATGACCATAGTAATTCCACAAGTACAGCCACAAAAGTGGGAACCTAATAGAATAAGTTACACTTAATGTATGTATATTCTGACAGAATATATTTTGCTGTCCTTTATAACTAAAAATAATAAAGACTTCCTCTAGTTTCATGTCTGTGCCCATGACACCAATTGGATCTTCGAGAATGGCTTGCCCCTAGATATGATATCTGTGTTTAGGGCTATGTGCATCTCCTTTCAAGTACCACACAGCACTAGTGGGCAAGCTTGGGCCTGGATTCTTGCAGAACCACTAACCACAGCATGACCATGATGATCATGTTACACTGGACAAAGGGCAACTGTGTTCTGGGAGCCACAAGTGCCATTCCTTTAAGTACCATTGCCAATGGACCACCCAAGCAGAAACCCACAAGTTCACCTCAGGGCACCAGCACCTAGGTGCACATAAGTGCTGGCTTCTTACCCTGAATGCTCTGCTTCTCATGGGTGCACAGTGAACAGGAACCTGTCATTAATAGCCCATTCTCATCTGTCTAGGGCTATGCTGGATCCAGGAGGACTGGGCCAGCTTCCAGATCCTTCTTCTTCAGGTCAGAGAGAAGTGGGGTTCAGGTGAAACACGCTGCCCTAAGGCAACATACACCTCTATTACAGGACCCTGATGAGTTGTATACAACAGATCTTGCTCTGACCTCTGGGATCCTTGGGTACATGGGAGGCTCAGAGACACAGCATTCTATTCCCACCTACTTCCTAGAGAATTTCTTCCTGAAACCTGGCTAGTAGGAGCCTGGGATCTTATTTGGGCTCACAGGTTTTTGTTCTCACAAACACAGACAAATGTGCTTGGCCTGGTCCTGTCTTGTTTCCTTGTGATTTGTAATTCTTTGGAGCTCATTGAATGTCAGCCATTTTCATGATCAGGGAAAGTGGAAATGGGCAGATTTGTTGTACTAGAGAGTAAGAAGAGATAGAAGTTAAACAGAGGAAGAAGGCTATGGGGAGATCTCTGTAGTTATTTGAAATGTGGTCAATTCTGAACTCACACTACCAGGAAGTTCTCTGTGGAGCACTGCGGTTAATGATTTTTTTTTTTTTTTTTTTTTTTTTTAGAATCTGGTAAAATTCATAAGTGACTTCATCTGGACCTGAGCTTTTCTTTGTCAGAAGAATTTAGTCCTGCTGCAATCTCCAAGGTCAGCCAACTGGTTCTCTCTTAACCTATACCTCCCATCATTTTCCTGTATGCTAAACATGAAGAACTCTGTTTACTATGATGACTCTCAGAAATGGTGGAATCCCTTTTGAACCTCCTTGTCATCTTCCAACCGCTTATATCTTATAAGCTTATGCCAGAATCATCTTCAGAATTTTCACTGACTCTTCTGCTTGTAGCTCTTAATCTATGAGCAAGAAAAAAGATGACTGCTTGCTAAAACATAGCATGGCATAGGTATGTGATAGACCTAAAGTCATAGGTAACTGAGTGATTATTTTGTAGCTTGAATTTTGGGTCAAGGATTAGGAAATTGGGAAGAATATCATGTTCTAAACTTTTGTACTTTTATGTAATCAAGACTCTTCTCATGATGCAAAGGTATTGGGCACCAAAAGAGAAGCCTCTGCGGAACAATAGAGATGTTGAAGGGGAAGATAGAATAATGATAACTTCTTTAAGCTGTGAAGCTCCCCAGATTTTAACAGTCCTCTACTCCCCTCAGTTGGGCCTCAGCCAGCCTTGCTTCCAGTAAGCAGGGCCACTGGAGCATCCTACCACCTCTGACATAGAATGGTAAGTCTGGAATGCTCTGACCCTTGAAGACTTGTCAGGGCACTCAGTTTGCCCTGGGCACTCACCACAGAATCACAGCCCCCCCCCCACGCCACACTAAAACAATTGCCCATGGGAGCAATACCAAGGTCAGCCAACTGGTTGTCTCTCACCCTATAACTCCCATCATCTTCCATCTTCTAAACATGAAGAACTCTGATTACTATGATGACCCTCAGAAATGGTGGAATCCCTTTTGAACATCTTTGTAATCTGCCAAACCTTTATATCTTATAAGCTTATGGCCAGAGTCATCTTCTCTTCAATATGTCCCAAGGAGACTCTAAGATCCTTCACCAAGCTGACTTACCAAACATTCCCCAGTCCAGCAATGGTTCTCATCAAAAAACAAATCTAATCAGATTGAACCTGTTACAGGAACTACAGGAAAGCCCCAAGAGTGGGCTCTTCTGCAGCCTCTGAAGACTACTTAGGAGACCTGAACTGCTTCTCTATCTCAATACCTGGTTTCACTCCTGGGCAAGGATATCCACCTATTATTGTTCTTCTCATAGTTGCATTTCTCTAATGGTCAGGTTTTAAATGAGGGTCCTTCTGGCCTTGCATACTGAGTGTAGATGAATTCCTTCATTTCTGGGTTATGGAATAAATTGAGGAGCACTGCGGTTAGTGTTTTTTTTGTTTTGTTTTTTTTTTTAGAATCTGGTAAAATTCATAAGTGACTTCATCTGGACCCAAACTTTTCTTTGTCAGAAGAATTTAGTCCTGCTTCAATCGCCTTGCTTGTTACTCATATTATTTAGATGTTTATTTCTTCTTGATTCAATGAGTTTCCTAAATTTGCCTCTTTCTCCTAGATTTTCCAAATACTAGCATACAGTTTTTCAAAACACTCTCTAATGATCCTTTGAGTTTCCTTGGTATCTATTGTAAAACTTCCTTTTTAAAGTCTTATTTTATTGTTTTGCATCTAATCTTTTGTTAATTTAGCTAAAGTCCTGACAATTCTTTTTTATCCTTTCAAAGAACTACTCTTTTTTCCCTTGTTCTTTGGTGGCATTCTTCTAGTCTATATTCCATTTATTTCTGCTCTGATCTTTATTATTTCTTTCCTGATTCTGATTTTAGACCATGGTTTGTTTTCATTTTCCTAAGACATGGTGATGCATTTTTAGGCAATTTATTTGAAGTCTCTTTCTTTTAACTTATAGGTATACATTCCTACAAATTTTTCTCTTTGTTGTGCTTCTGAATCACACAGGTTCTAGTATGTTGTGTTTCCATATACTTGTGATTTTTCAATTGTTTGGTAGCTTTTGTTTCAGTTGTATTAAATTGTTTTTGAGATTTCTATAGGTCCCCTTACTCTTAATTTCCAGTTTAAATTTATTGTAATTGGAAAGGATATACTTGAAATTGAAATTATTTCAAATTGGGGCTATTTCTAAACATTTGCTTAATGGCCAATATGTGATCTACCTTGGTGAATGTTTCTTGTGCTGATGAGTGGAATGTGTATACACTGCTGTCACATAAAATATTCTGTAGATGTCTGTTAAGTCCATTTTATCTATAGTGGAACTTAACTTATCTCTGTCCTGCTGGTCAAGTGGTCATAAATTCCATTAGTTTTTGTTTGTTTGTTTGTTTGTTTTTTATCTTGAAAGGTCTTTCTTTTCCCCCCAATTCTCAAAACAATACCTTACTGTGTACATTAATCTAGATTGGCACCCCTGTTCTTTTAGTGCTTGAAAAACATCAGTTTAGACCCTCCTGGCCTTGAGAGTTTCTGATAAGAAATGTACTATTTTGCATATAGATTTGCCTTTCAATGTGACCTGGCACTCCTCTCTTGTGGCTTGTAATATTAAATATTTCTTGTCTTATCTTTTCTGCAATTGAATTATCAGTAGTGTAGATAGTTTTTGTGCACATTGCTATTTGGTATTCTAAATGCATCCCAAATATGCACAACTAACATATTGCCCCAGAGTTAATAAATATTCTGTTATGACTTTCCCTAAACTGTTTTCTATTCCCTTAGGCTTAGGTCTTCTCCCCATGACATTCCAAGTATTCAGATATTTGACTTCTTAATGGTGTCCCTTAGGTCTTTTATGTTTCCTGAATTCTTCCCTATTGTTGGTCCTCAGTGCTGTCTGAATGTACTATTTTGGCAAAGCTGTTCTCAAGCATTGATATTCTGTCTTCTGCTTGATCTGGGCTGTCATTGAAGCTTTCAACTGAGGCTTTATGTGACATTTTGAGCTTCTCCTTTTCAAGATTTCAATTTAGTTATTTTTCAAAATATTTATCTCTAGATTCAACTGCTCACTCATATTTTGCAGTAACCTCTTTAATTTTTCCACCTTTTATTTGCATTCTCTTGGATTTCATTGATCTTTTAAAAGATTATTATTTTGAGTGAATTGTTTAGCATTTCATTCATTTTGAAATCTTTGGCACCAGTGCCAAGAAAGTTATAAACTATAGGATGAGTCAAGTTGCTTTATTTTAAGAATCTTCTTGTGTTTGTTTTGAAATTTGCACTACTGATGAAATGGGTATCACTTCTTGGTTTTTGTGAATTTTTAAAATATTCTCTCTCTCTCTCTCTCTCTCTCTCTCTCTCTCTCTCTCTTGTTGAAGTAATGAACCCAGGGGTGATTAAATTCTGAGTATCCCCAGAAATTATTATTATTATTATTATTATTATTATTATTATTATTATTATTTTGAGACAGGGTGTCATTAAATTGCTTAGGGCCTGTCAAAGTTTCTGAGTCTGGCTTTAAACTTTTAATTATCCTGCTTCAGACTCCAAATCCTCTGCTATTACAGGCATGACTCACTAAGCCTTGATCTCTTTTCAGCTTTACTTGATGCCACTCTTAGTAAGCAGTTTTCTCTTAGTGCTGTAGCCTGGAGACTGGGTTGTTGTGTAGTGCTGAGTTTAATTTCAGATGCACTTTATTCCCACTTTTTCCTGTTTCATCTCCGGCTGTGACTAGTGAGGGCTAGCCCTAGACATTTAGTTCATAGTGTGAGGGTCTCAATCTCTGTATGTGTCAATGGAATGGGCAGGACCCATTCCAGGTGGTGTTATGTAGTCAGCAGAGTATATTTGTATGCCCTCTGCACTTAGTCCTACAATGGGAAAAGAAGGACCTACCAAGAGTTGGAACTTTCTTGCAGTTGGGCCCTGCAGTTATTGGCTGTGTTCCTTGTAATCAGTTCTTCTACTTCCTTTTCCCATTGTGGTGTGGGATCTTGAACTTTTATGCTCTGTAAACATGGATTAATCTCGAGTTAGAATACAAGGAGAAGCAGGGAACAGGGTCACAGCTGCCCTTCTGTGGTGCTTATCTCTATTCTCATTGACCATGTGTGACCTCATAGGGTAAGGGGGCAATGCATGTTGTGGGTCCCTCTAGGTGGTCTGCTAAAAAGAATTCCTAACATCCCAACTGGATTGTGAGAGTCAAAGAGTAAGACTTATGGTGTGTTGGTGGGACAGTATTACCTCTTACATTCTTTAAATTGAAATATATACCAAGGGTAGAGCAGGATTGGTTCCTGGCTGAAGAAATATGCTTTTTTTCTCTGCTGGTCCAAGAGCAGAGCCCAGCTTCAGATGCACACCAAACATGGACAAAGTGCTGCACTGCACTCAGTACCCAGCACCACAAAGAAAATACAGACAAATGCAAAATTTGAGGTAAGGAACTGATGTAAAAAGCAAACAAAAATAATATAGACAACACTATCAACAACAGAAAACACAGGATGAAATGACATGGAGGGAAATAAAAGTTTAAAACCTATTAGGACTAATAAGTACATTTAAAGGAGCAAAGGTAGAAGAATAAAAGAAAACAAAAGAGAAGGAGAAAGGAAAGAAGCAAGACAAAACCCAACAATTACCAAAAGCAGAAATGAGGCAATAGGGTATTTAAGTAATAAGTTCAAGTGAGAAAAAAAAATGGAGAAATGTAGCAGGTTGCAGTCCTAGCTGGCTAGAGTCCCATTTTACCTAAGTTCCAAGAGATTGTAATGGATCTTTTACTTCTTAGCTGCTCTTTATTTTTTTATTATAATGCATGTTTGGCTCCTGTCCATTGACCCTTCTTGTATAATTTACATCCTCTCACTTAGAGTTGATTCAGCTACAGATAGTCATGCAAATGGAACCCAATTTAAATAAATAAATAAATAAATAAATAAATAAATCCCATCTACCTGGGGCCCTCAGATATGTCACTGCAGGAAAACCCTGATTGTCTTTCCCTTTCCAATGCCCCATTTGAACTTTAAGTAGCCAGAACAGTTGTTACTCCTTTTGCTAACAGCATTTAGGGACAGTTTTTCAGAGGTGAGAAACGATGAGATGGTGCACAGTAAAACAGGCAGTTAGGATAATGTACTTCAAAACATCTTATCTAAAGGAAAGGCCACTCCATGAAATTAACTTGCAGAAACATTTCAGAAATTCCAGCTGACCTTTGTTCTAGGACCAGTGGGAAAATGGAAGTGATGGTGGACCTGAGTAGAGACTATAGGAAAGTTCAAACTCAAGGGCTAAAAGGACCTTCTGTTTGGCTAAACTCCAGCCAAACAGAAGGTCCTGGGCTGAACCAATAGCCTTGGCCTTTGTCCAGTTCCTATTTAGCATAGATATTGACCAGTAACCTTAACCTGATAGCTATATTTAACACTAGACAAAGCATACCTAAATGGAACTCTATTATCAATTCTCCCCTAACCCAGTGAACACTCTGCTTATTTTCTTTTCACTTAAATAAAACCCATTCTTTTCACTCTTGGAAAAGAAATAAAATAGGCAACAGCAAACATGAGAGAGAGAGAGAGGGGAAAAGAAAATTTGAATATTCAAGAGAAGAGAGAAGGGGAGAAGCACATAAACACAAAAGAGCAGAAACAAAAAGGATTAACAAAATTAACAAAATAATATTATTAAACAAAATAATAAAAAGGTATTTGTATGTAATAACAAACTCCTCTTTGACTCATTGTACAATGGGCAAAATTGCAAGATTGCAAACTGGGACATTCAAAACACCTCTCCTTGTCTTCTTAGGGTAAAACCCCCTTGGAAAATTTATAAGCTGGTGCCATTCAGGCCCCTTCCTATTCTATTCTGGGGGTGCTCATCAGGTGACTAGCAGGAATTAATGGTGACTGGAGAAGGTCATGATACCTCTAATCTGCTTTGCACACCAGAAGGAGCTAGAGAAGGACGCAGAAATTACCAGATAAAGGTTGGGGCTACTTGAGCCAGGCCTTTCAGGAGCAGGAGGCACATCTTTGTTGGAGTGTGTCAGTGAGCTAGTTCACAATGCCCCTGTAGCTTTTTATACTATGCACTCGGAAGATGAGGTAACACCAAACATGTGTGATGATGCCAGATGCCCCTCATATTAGGGAAAGGAATTAGTTCTGTGAATGGGACCCAGGAGAAAGACAGAAGTTTCCAAATGTGTACAACTATTAACCTCCTGTTGAGTTTGTGAGAGAGCATCTCCCTAAAGGATTAACTGAATCTGAGATACCATCCACTGAGCCAATACAGCAATATTTCCAATGGGTCCCAGAGATTAAAAATTCAGGGGTCCTTAACTTCCAGATCAGGGCATTTGGACAACAGGGCCCCTCTTGTAATAGTGCCCCCTTATGGCACCATGGGAACATGCAGTGAAGTGCAGAGGAAAACCCCAGAAGCAGTTCACCATCCATACCCCTATTCTGTCATCTGTTTAGACTACATTGCTGCAGAGTTCTATGTCCTGTACCTGCATTGCCTTTGGGATGTATTTACATTCATCTCTACCCTTGCTGATGAGGTACTTCCCTAGTCCAGTTGAGCCCATGATCTGTGCTGGAAATTCTCTTTCACAATCCTCTGGACTATGATGTGCTTCTCATATCTGTTAAACTGCAGCATTCTTCCATTGTTGAATACCACAATGAGTCCTGATTTGATTCCATCTGTGGACAAGTAGGCAAGTGCTGGGTGCCTATAATCTATCATATTGCTCCTCTTGTTTAAATTTGATTGAACAACATTTCCCACTGAATATTTGGAAGAAAATGCTAAGAGAACTCAAGGATGGTGTTTCCAGCAGTTGGAAACCTCTGAAACTGCAAGGTGAATCCTCACAGAGTTGTTTTTTTTTTTTTTCACTAGGAACCTTAGATTTGTCATAGCTGATAATATTCACCAAGTCTCTCATTATGAGCCGTGTGTTTACTAGAATTTACTAGAATTTACTAGACCAAATTTCAGAGGACTGGCATTGCTCTTGGCAATAAAGAGGTAGCCCAAAGTTGCAACTCTGTGCCCAAAACAGCCTGCCAAATTGAGGTGGGGCCCATTTTGAAGGCCATAACCTTGTGAAGATTAGACAGTGAACTGCACTCAAATACCCAAGGGAAGTGAAAACCTTAAAAAGGTCAATTTTTCAGCAACACTTTTTCTAGTTGTGTTGAGTCATAGCCCTCAAGAAGGGAAATGGCCTCAGAAGTGCCTTTGATACTGATTGACTTCAGACAGTGACATCAGGTAGAATATATATTACTCTAATTAATGTAATTATGTTCATGCCTTGTCTAAAAAGTAATTAAACAGCTGAGTAAATTTTGAGGAGTTCAATGAATGCTGTATACTGTCATGATATATAAATGAACAAGAAACACAGAAAGATGAGCCTAATCCCAAAAATGAGGTAGGGAAAAGAGCTAGAGTAGGCAGATAGAGGTCATGAATCCCACCAAGGTCAGATTTCTGTTAACAAAATAACAGAGTGTTACAGAATAGAAAGACCACAGATGCAAATGTGAACCTAAAAAAAACTGAGAGTGAGACATCTGTGACTCAGTGCCCAGAATCTCTCTAAAAATGGACACACTGCAACTCAGAAACCTTAACCTGACTGGACCAAAGGGTACAAGAAGAGCTCATGGACATTGCATGTCTTACCCAGGATTGGGTCAGGAGCTGACTTCCTTAATCCAATACGTTCATATAAACCCTGAGAAAACAGTCATTCTCTGGCAAACCTCTCTTGAAACCCCTCTCCTGCAATAGTTCTGCTTCTTTCTATTACTTTAATAAATTTTGTTACTCTACCCTAACTCTTTCACTATTTGTGTCTGTGAAATTTATTTCTTTAATTTGCAAGACAAAGAACCCCCTAAATTCCATGGTCTGGTTACAAAATGACTCTAGCTAAAAATGTGTCAGGAAAACTAGTCTGATTTAAGAAAAGGTGTTGCCTACTCTCCTTCTCTGGACCCTAGAATTGGGCTGAAATTGATCCCTTATGAGATTACATATAGAAGGCCCTTTCAGACCTCATTAAATAGAATGAATTCTCCACATTTATAATATCAAGAAAGAATCAAATATTCTCTACAACAGATGAGAAACATCCAAAACTTCATGTAGGTGTTTCCTTGCTCTAGGACAAAGCCCTACTCTCAGGATCCTACACATTCTTTCCTTCCAGAAGACTCAAGTCTCTTGAAGAAATGGAAAAAAAATTTAAAAAAACAAGAAACAGAGGAGCATCTCATTGAAAAGTGAACTGTCTCTACCAATATACTCCTAACTGTGCAGTTGTCTGAACCTCACAGGCATTAAAGCAGAGTTTATCACATCTACGGAGGAAAGGCACCACCAGAAGATGACTCCACTCTTGAACCTGAGGATCCACAGTCATATGGCTAGCTGGAAACCCCACTAGACAACTTCATGTATCTCTTCAGAAGATAAGCCCCAGATGGTACATATCAACTAATCATGGGTTCAATTTTTGTTCCTCTTGACCATCTGTACTCTTCCTAATCTCCCACTAGATTTACTTCAACCAAGTTACAGATTAGATTCTCAGTTTCTGAGATCTATCACCAGGTTGATGGCTGGGGGTGTGGAAAGTTCTCCATGATGACCACTGACACACAGTTGTGAAAAATTCAGGCCACCAATCTAAGTTCATGGCAGCAGTTTTCTAATTGGATCAAAAATTAAATGGAATGCATTCTCCCATGCCTAATGGAAAATTATTTCTTCCAAGCAGAAGAGCCTTGAGATGTGCAAAATCAAGGCTGAGACAAGACAACACTTGTTGTAGGATGAGAAAAGTTTCGCACCACTCTGGACAAAGGCTATGGAGTTGGCAATAAAGCCATATGTCTATTGGCAGGAAAAGCTCAATTGGATGAGAGAGTGGCCTAATATACTGATGTACTAAATTATTTTCATGGGACTTCCCAGGGAATACATTTTATTCACTAACCAATGTTGTTTTAGTCAGCTATTTCACTGCTGTGACTTAAAGACACAACCAAATAAAAACTTGTAGAGGAGGAAAAGTTTATCTATGAGCTCACAATTTCAAAGGTCTTAGTCCAGAAGGCCAGTTTTATTGGTCTGCTTTCAAGGTGAGGCTGAATATTATGGTAGAAGAGTGTGGCGTACGGAAGCAGCTCACATTCTGATCAGGATGAAGGGAGAGTACACTTGCCAGATACAACTATATACCCAAAACACACCCCAATTTACCCCATCTCCAGCCACACCTTACAACTTTAGTTACCACTCAGTTAATCCTATCAGGGGATGAATCACTGATTGGATTAAGACTTTCATGACCCAATCACTTCTCCTCTGAAACTTTTTGCATTGTTTCATATGTGAGCTTTTGGGGACGCCACGCCTCCAAAGAATAACAAGTGTAAAATGCCACTGTCACTCCAATAAAGACCATGTGCCTTGGCCTATAGAAGCATTATTGAAAAACAAAATCATCTTCTGTGCTGACTCATTTAAAAATGTTTCTCATGTTGACATGATGGTGGTCCAGGTTTCAAGGCACGCTTTGGAAGAGTAAAAGAAAGACTCACTCTTGCTGTCAGAGCTGCCACTCCTTGCCCACCTCCCTGGCCTGGAGAGGGGCACATCTCCTGTCAAATCAACCTGGGGTCCCCACTGCACACATTATATTTTTCATAGGTGATCACTATTATGCTTTTTTGCCATTAGGAGTCTTAGTCCAATTCCCCACATGAATATCTCATATCTCAGAGAACACAGGCTTGGCATCAAAACATCTGGAAGAGGAAAAACAAGAATAATAAACTCACTTTTTTGACAAGGAAAAAAAAGGGGGTTGTTTTGGTTTTGTTTTTTAACATAGGGAGGCATTAATTCAAGGCTTAAGTGATTGAAATGGAAATGACAGTGTAATAAATTTGACTTTACTGTGGACATATATAAATACATTACATGTATATCTCCACATCATGTACAAGATTCAGGTAATAATTAGAATAATTAGCATAAATATGTCAAAATATACTGTAGAGTCATGAAGAACTAAAAAGAACAAATTCTTAAAGCTTTTAAAAAGAATATACTGATATGTTTATTCCCCACCTATTGTCTCATTTCCATGAGGAAAATTTAAAACTTCCTATCTCCTAGCAAAAAAAAAAAATAGGGAATATGAAACTCAATACCAAGGATAAGTTCTCCATTTTGTCATCACCTCTAAGTTTTCCAGCTGTCATTTATCTTGACTTACAAATTCCCATTTCTACAGGGACAGCTAATATAGAGAGAGCCACATAACTGCCCTAGAAGCCTACATCTTGCTAAAGATTAGTGCAGGCAATTCTTGTGCCTTCTAGAATTTTATCACACAAGTACCTGTGACTATTCTTTTATCTTAAAGGGTAGGCTGATTTATACTTCCCTGTAACTGTGATTATATGTGAATTCTGATGACTTTCAGTTATAGAGAGCTGTTCTATTCTCAGGGTTGTTGTGAGAATCAAAATTTGATTTCCTAAAACGCCTCATATCTTTCCAATATTTTTACTGGTGCATTATAGCTATACACAATGATAGGATTTCTGCTTACATATTGATCTATACACAAAATATAACAATACAATTTGGCCAATACCACTCCCTGGAACCCCTAATTTCTTCCACCCTTGTTCACTTTTTCCTACTGATGTCCCTTTTATTTCCATGGTATGTATCACCATATTTCTTTTCTTTTTCCTTATAAACTTTCATACATGAGATAAAACATAGATACTGTATTTTTTCCACTATGTTCAACATGAATATTGGTCTTCTGTTTTGTTTTGTGTTGTCCTTGACTGGTCCTTATCGAGTCTTGGTATAGGTGTTATACAGGCTTCTTAGAGTGAATTTGGAATTGTTCCTTCCCGTTCAATTTTAGAATAATTTAAGGAGTATTGTAACTATGTATTCTTTAGTGGTTTGGAAGATCTCAGCTGGGGATCCACTCATTCCTGGATTTTTTTTTTTTGTTAGAATGTGTTTTATTACTGCTTCTATCTCATTACAAGTCATTGATCTGTTTATGTTTTCTATTTCCTTTTGATTCATTTTTTCAGATCATATTTATCTAGATATGTATCCATTTCTTCTGGATTTTTTATTTTTTTAATTTATTGGAGTACAAATTTTCAGAAGAGTCCCAAATGGCCCAGTTGATTTCTGTGACATTTATGGTGATTTCTGTTTTTTTTTTCTTTTTTCTACCAGGGATTGAACTGAGGGGTACTCGATACCCCTGAGTCACATTCCAAAACCCATTTTGTGTTTTATTTACAGACAGAGTCTCATTGAACCATTGCTGAGGCTGGCTTTGAACTTGCAATCATCCTGATTCAGCCTCCTGTGTAGCTGGGATTACAAGTGTGTGCCACCACGCTCAGCTCAGCTTGATTTCTCCTTTTTATCTCCATTTCTTAACTCTTTTTCTATTGGTTATGTTTGCCTAAGGTCTTATGAATAATGCTTATCTTATGCAAGAACCAACTCTGTTTCATTAATCCTTTTATTGCTTTTTTATTATTAACTTGACTGACCTAGGATCTGATCTTAATTATCTTCTTCCTTCTAATGGTTTTTGTATTGGCTTGATCTTCTTTTTCAATAGACTTGAGACACATCAGTAGTTTGTTTATTTGAGATCTTTCTTATTTTATTATCTACAAACTAATATATCTAAATTTTCTTCATAGCATCCCAGAGGTTCTTTTTTGTGTACCATTAGGCTCATTGGAGTCCAAAGAGTTTTTAATATTTTTCCTTTAATTTCTTCTATCACCCATTCCTCATTCAAAGATACACTGTTCAATCTCCAAGTGTTTCTATAGGTTCTGTTGAGATTTATAATGTGAATTACTAATTTTCTTCCATAATGATCTGATGAGATGCAAATAATTCTCAAATATTTTCTGTGTTTTCTAAGTGTTGTTTTGTGGCCTAAAGTATGATCTATTTTGAATAATGTTTCCTGAGCCAATAAGAAAGTGTATTCATTTGTTGTTGGATGAATATTCTATAGATGTCTGTTAAGTCCATTTGATGGACATTTTTAAAGTATCTTTACAGTGTCTAAATGACTTTTCTAATGGTGAGAGAGATGTGTTGAAATCACTCAGTATTATGGTACTGAGGTCTATTTGAGTCTTCAATTTGAGTAGTTTCTCTTTTATGTAACTAATTGTGCCCATGTTTGGGCATACATATTTATTATTGTTATATCTTTTTAATGAATTGCTCCCTTTACCAGTATGAAGTAACCTTCTTTGTCTATTCTTATCAGTTTTGGTTTTAAAACTGCTTTTTCAGATGTAAGTGTAAGATACTGCTGCATCTTTTCAGGCTCCAGTCACATGGCATATCAGACACTAGCCTTTCACTTTCAGCCTGTGACTATCATTGTTGAAAAGTGTACATATTGTAAACAAAATACTGGCAAATTTCATTTTTAATCCATTCTGACAGCTATGCCTTTTAATTGTAGAGTTGAAGCCATTTACATTCATTGACATTCTAGAGAGATGCTTATTAATTCCTCTCATTTTAATTTATATATAATGTTTTCTTGGTCCTGTTTTTTATTTGCTTAGATACTCTTCAAATGATATCTGTTTATTTGTGAGATCAGGTGTTTATTTTTATTTTTCTATGTAGAGTATTTAAGTAAAGTCAGCAATGCCAGTTTAGTTGTCAAAAATTTTTACTCTCCACTTATCTTGGAAGATGTTTATATCCTATTTGAATTTGTAGAATGGATTTTGGTAATATATTTTTAAATTTATTGGATCATTTTAGTTATGCCTGACAATAGAATCTATTTAGACATAATTATAAGAACATGGGATATATCTAGTTCTAATTCAGTCCCAGTACCTCTCATTCCCCCTCACTTCTTACACCTCCTGACCTCTTCTCTATACTGATCTTTCTGCCATTTACCTGTAGTTTTGATTAATTAATTTCTTCTGGATGAACACATTGATGAGATTCACTGTGGAAAATTCATATATGTACACAAGAAAGTTATGTCGGATTTATTTCACAGTCTTTTCATTCCCCATTCTTCATTTATTTCCTTCACTCCCCTTTGTCTACTACACAGAACTTCTATTATATTTTTCTTATCCTACCTTATTATGGAAAATATTTCACAAATTAGAAAACACATTTTACAATTTGCTTTGGTGGGTTGGCTTATTTCAATTGTATAGAAGTTTCCTAATTCATCCATTTACCAGCAAATGTCATAGAGTCATTGTTATTTATGGCTCTATAATATTCCATTGAGTATATTCTTAATATATTCAGTTGTTGAAAGACACCTCAATTGGCTCCAAAGCTTAGCTATTTTAAATTGTACTGCTATAAACATTGATGTGGTTGCATGAATGTAGTGTGCTAATGTTAAATCCTTTGGATATACGCTAAGAGGTGGGATAACAGGATCAAATATTGGTTCCATTTAGAGTTTTCTGATTAATCTCAATACTGGTTTCTACCATGATTTTTTTTTTATGTGCATCTCTCCGCTCTATTTTTTTATTATTATTGTTCAAAACATTACAATGCTCTTGACATATCATATTTCATACATTTGATTCAAGTGGGTTATGAATTCCCATTTTACCACGTGTACAGATTGCAGAATCACATTGGTTACACATCCACTTTTATACATACTGCCATATTAGTGTCTGTTATATTTTGCTGCCTTTCCTATCCCCTACTATCCATCCTCCCCTCCTCTCCCCTCCCTTCCCCTCCCTTCTTCTCTCTCTACCACATCTACTGTAATTCATTTCTCTCTTTCATTTTTTTTCACCCTTTCCCCTCACCTCCTCTTATATGTAATTTTGTATACCAATGTGAATCTCCTTCCATTTCCATGCAATTCCCCTTTTCTCTCCATTTCCTTCCCAACTTCTTCTCATGCTCTTCCTCCCTGCTCTGTTTTGAGTTGCCCTCCTTATAAAGAAGACATTCAGCATTTGTTTTTAAGGGATTGGCTAGCTTCACTTAGCAAAATCTGCTCTAATGCCATCCATTTCCCTGCAAATGCCATGATTTTGTTATTTTTTAGTGCTTAGTAATATTCCATTGTGTATAAATGCCACATTTTTTTATACATTCATCTATTGAAGAGCATCTAGGTTGGTTCCACAGCCTTACTATTGTGAATTGTGCTGCTATGAACATTGATGTAGCTGTATCTATATAGTATACTCTTTTTAGGTCTTTGGAATATAGTCCAAGAAGGGGAATAGCAGGGTTGAATGGTGGTTCCATTCCCAGCTTTCCAAGGAATCTCCATACTGCTTTCCATATTGGCTGCACCAATTTGCAGTCCCACCAGCAATGTATAAGTGTACCCTTTTCGGCACATCCACGCCAGCACTTGTTATTGTTTGACTTCATAACAGCTGCCATTCTTACTGGAGTGAGATGGTATCTTAGAGTGGTTTTAATTTGCATTTCTCTGACTGATAGAGATGGTGAGCATTTTTCGTGTATTTGTTGATTAATTGTATATCCTTCTCTGAGAAGTGTCTGTTGAGGTCCTTGGCCCATTTGTTGATTGGGTTACTTGTTTTCTTATTGTTTACTTTTTGGAGTTCTTTGAATACTCTGGATATTATGGCTCTATCTGAAGTGTGAGGAGTAAAAATTTGTTCCCAGGATGTAGGCTCCCTATTTACCTCCCTTATTGTTTCTCTTGCTGAGAAAAAAACTTTTTAGTGTGAGTATGTCCCATTTGTTGATTCTTGTTTTTAACTCTTGTGCTATAGGTGTCCTATTAAGGAATTTGGAGCCTGAACCCACGAGATGTAGATAAGAGCCAACTTTTCCTTTTATCAGACACAGAGTTTCTGGTTTGATGTCAATCTCCTTCATCCATTTTGAGTTAACTTTTGTGCAAGGTGATAGAAAGGGATTTAGTTTCATTTTGTTGCATATGAATTTCCAGTATTCCCAGCACCATTTGTTGAAGGTGCTCTCCTTTCTCCATAGCATGCTTTTACCACCTTTGTCAAATATAAAGTAGTTGTAATTTTGTGGATTGGTCTCTGTGTCCTCTATTCTGTACCATTGGTCCATCTGCCTGTTTTGTTACCAGTACCATGCTGTTTTTGTTACTATTGCTCTGTAGTATAGTTTTAAGTCTGGTATCGCTATACTGCCTGTTTCACTCTTCCTGATTAGAATTACTTTTGCTATTCAGGGTCTTTTATTTTTCAGGATGAATTTCATGATTGTTTTATCTATTTCTACAAGAAATGTTGTTGGGATTTTGATTGGCATTGCATTAAACCTATAGAGTACTTTTGGTAATATTGCCATTTTGATGATGTTAGTTCTGCCTATCCATGAACAGGGTATATTTTTCCATTTTCTAAGATCTTCTTCTATTTCTCTCTTTAGGGTTCTGCAGTTTTCATTGTATAAATCTTTCACATCTTGTGTTAGGCTGATTCCCAATTATTTTATTTATTTTATTTTTTTGAGGATATTGTGAATGGGGTGGTTGTACTCATTTCCATTTCAGAAGATTTGTCGCTGATAAACAGGAATGCATTTGATTTATTCTTGTTGATTTTATATCCTGCCACTTTGCTGAATTCATTTAGTAGCTCTAGAAGTTTCTTTGTATACCCTTTTGGTTCTGCTAGTTATATGATCATGTCTGCTGCAAATAGTGCCAATTTAAGTTCCTCTTTTCCTATCTTTATGCCTTTAATTTCTTTCGTCTATCTAATTGCTCTGGCCAATGTTTTGAGAACTATGTTGAACAGAAGTGGTGAGAGAGGGCATCCCTGTCTTGTTCCAGATTTTAGAGGGAATGCCTTCAATTTTTCTGTATTTAGAATGATCCTAGCCTGAGGCTTATCATGTATAGCTTTTACAATGTTGAGGTAAGTTCCTGTTATCCCTAGTTTTTCTAGTATTTAGAGTATAAATGGATGCTGTACTTTGTTGAATGCTTTTTCTGCATCTTTCGAGATGATCTTATAGGTCTTATCTTTAAGTCTATTGATGTGGTGAATAACATTTATTGATTTCTGTATTTTGAATCAGCCTTGCATCCCAGGGATTAATCTTACTTGATCATGGTGCACAAATTTTTTGATATGTTTTTGTATCCAATTCACCAGAATTTTATTGAGGATTTTTGCATCTAGGTTTTTTAGAGATATTGGTCTGTAGTTTTCTTTCCTTGAAGTGTCTTTGTCTGGTTTCAGAATCAGGGTGATGTTGACCTCATAGAATGAATTTGGAAAGGCTCGCTCTTTTTCTATTTCCTGACATAACTTGAAAAGTATTGGTATTAGTTCTTCTTTAAAGGTGTTGTAAAACTCCACTGTATACCCATTCGGTCCTGGGCTTTTCTTGGTAGGTAGTCTTTTGATGGCTTCTTCTATTTCTTCCACTGAAATTGGTCTGTTTAAGTTGTGTGTATCCTCCTGACTCAGTCTGGGCAAATCATATGACTTAAGAAATTTATCGATGTCTTCACTATCTTCTATTTTATTGGAATATAGGGTTTCAAAATAATCTCTAATTATCTTCTGTATTTCTGTAGTGTCTGTTTTGATATCGCCTTTTTCATCCCGTATGTTAGTAATTTGAGTTCTCTCTCTTCTTCTCTTTATTAGCATGGCTAAGGGTCTGTTAATCTTATATATTTTTTAGAAGAACCAACTTTTAGTTTTGTCAATTTTTTCAATTGTTTCTTTTGTTTCCATTTCATTGGTTTCAGCTCTGATTTTAATTATTTCTCACCTTCTACTATTTTGCTGTTGTTTTTCACTTCTTTTTCTAGGGTTTTGAGATGAAATGTGAGATAATTTATTTATTTTTTCTTTTTTTGAGGAATGAACTCCAGGCAACGAATTTCCCTCTTAAAACTGCTTTCATTGTGTCCCATAGATTCCATATGTTGTGTTTTAATTTTCATTTATCTCTAAGAATTTTTTTTATTTCCTCCTTTATGTCTTCTCTAACCCATTGATCATTCAGTAACATATTGTTGATTTTCCAAGTGATGCAGGATTTTTCCTAACTTCTTTTATTGTTGATTTCCAGTTTCATTCCATTATGATCAGATAAGATGCATGGTATTATCTCCACACCTTTATAATTTCTAAGGGTTGCCCTATGGCATAATATATGGTCTATTTTTCAGAAGGATCCATGTGCTGCTGAGAAAAGTATATCCACTTGATGATGGTTGATATGTTCTACATATGTCAGTTATTAATTGTGTTATTGAGTTCTATAGTTTATTTATTCAACTTTTCTTTGGAAGATCTGTCCAATGTTGAGAAAGGTGTGTTGAAATTACCCATAATTATTGTGTTGTGGTCTGTTTGACTCTTGAATTTGAGGAGAGTTTGTTTTATGAACATTGCAGCACCATTTTTTGGTGCATAAATATTGATAATTATTATGTCTTGTTGGTGAATGGTTCCCTTTAACGTATATAGTGTCCTTCCTTATCCCTTTTGATTAACTTAGTCTTGAATTCGATTTTATTTGATATGAGGATGGCCACCCATGCTCCTTTCCGAGGACCATGTGAGTGGTATGATTTTTCACATCCTTTCACCTTCAGCCTGTGTATGTCTTTTCCAATCAGATGTGTCTCCTGAAGATAAGAAATTGTTGGATCTGTTTTTTTTTTGTTTGTTTTTTTTTAATCCAGGTTGCCAGCCTATGTTGCTTTATTGGTGAGTTTAAGCCATTGACATTTAGGGTTACTTTTTATATATGGTTTGTATTTCCAGTCATGATTGATTATTTATCTGTCTATTTATTTTTAATTTGGTTTGTTTCTCCTTATTTGATTAGTTTTTTTTCCACCCTCGCTGACGAGGTACTTCCCACTGTAAGTTTTGGTTGTTGTTTTTCATTTCCTCCTTGTGTAGTGTTTTGCCTAAGATGTCTGCAGTGCTGGTTTTCTGGCTGTGAATTCTTTTAACCTTTGTTTATCACGAAAGATTTTTATTTCGTTGTCATAGGTATTATTAAATTATTATCCGGCTTAATTTTGCTGGATACAAAATTCTTGGTTGGCATCCATTATCTCTCAGTGTTTGAAATACTTTGTTCCAGGATCTTCTCGCTTTCAGAGTCTGTGATGAAAAATCAGCCATTAACCTAATTGGTTTACCCCTGAATGTAATCTGCCTCCTTTCTTTTGTAGCTTTTAATATTCTCTCTTTGTTCCATATATTGGATATCTTCATAACAATGTCTCTTAGATGGTCTACTGTGATTCTGTATGCTTGGGGTCCTGTATGCATCTATAATTTGTACATCCATTTCCTTTTTCATGTTTGGAAAGTTTTCTAAAATTATTTCATTCAACAGATTTCTCATTCCCTTGGTTTGGACCTCTATACCTTCCTCTATCCCAATGACTCTTAATTTTTTTTTTTTTATGTTATCCCATATCTCTTCGATGTTTTGCTCGTGGTTTCTTACCGACCTTTCTGAGTTGGCTAGACTCTTTTCGAGATGATATATTTTGTCTTCGTTGTCTGACGTTCTGACCTCTACTTGATCCACTCTACTACTGATACTCTTGTTTGAGTTTTTAATTTAAGTTTCCTTCATTTCTAGGATTATTGTTTGATTTTTTTTAATCTCTATCTCCTGGTAAAGTCTTTGTTTGCTTCTAGAATCTGTTTATTTAATTCATTTCAATCTGTTCTTTCATTGTTTAAATTTGCCTTCTAATGACCTCTTTAAGATTTCATTCCATCTGCGTAAGGTATTCCTTGAGTTCTTTATCTGACCATTTTTCTGATGCCTCTAGGTTCTCCTGTAGATTTAGGCTGTCCTGCATTGTTTGTACTCCTGTTCTTCCTTGTTTTTTTCATAATGCTTATGTTACTTCTGGTTCTGTTTGACTCCTGAGTTACTGTTTACTCCTATAAATTTATTTTGGTTTTGTGTATATCCGCAGTCTCTTCTTTGTGATGGGAGATTATGTCTAGAGATGTTGAGTTTTATTGTACTTTAAAGCAGCTTCATTCATTTCATAAATTGCTTACGGATTTTGATGGCATATAGCGATCTGCGGTTTGGTCTTTGGACTTATGTTTAGGTCGGGTGATGTGATGATATAAAGGTTGGTATATCTTGGCAACCTTGGAAGATTGCTCTACAATAAGATATTAACAGGAGAATGGTCCGGAGTATTGGGGGTTAGCTAGGGACTTGGGAGCACTATATATCCCCTCAGAACATTTATCTATAAACATTTAATAAATTACACATAAACAGAGTCATAATGCTTGGAAGGAAAGGTATGAGAAGAGGAAGGAAGAAGTCACTAAGGAGAATGAGAGAAAATAGGTAGAATTCAAGAATAGGGGAAAAAAGGAAATTTGAAAAGAAATGAAAAAAAAAAGATATATGCAGTCTTAACATTCAATTAATTTCTCTTCCAGTAGGTGGAGCTGTGTCCACCAGGCCAAGCTTCTCCTTTCTATATGCAGGAAACAATCCCTAGGAGGCAGCTCTTCCTCCCCCACTGGGCGGCTCTTCAATCCTGGTCACCCAGGGCCTTTCCTGAACTTCAGCCACCTCCGTGCTTCTCCTCCAGCCAGGCCCCACTCACCGGTGGTGTTCTCTACAGAACTAGCTACATCCTGGGCCTGCAGCTCCCAGGTGCTGTATTTTCTTGAATGACTGGGCACTCTCTTTGTTTGCCATTCACCCAGACCCAAGGTTGTGGAGCACAGGGCGGGGGACCATCAGCTTATTTTGCCTGACTCCCTCCTGTAGCCCCCGGGAGTTGGCGCAAGAGACCTTGGTTGTCAGCGCTGTTGGGAGTGATAGCTGGGGGTCAGGTGCTACTCCTGACTCCCTCGGTTACAACAGTCACACTCACAGAGAGCTGAGGAGGGGCCCTTGAGATTTTCAATGTGTGTAGAGAGGAGGGGGGCCCAGGGGTCACACACCTGTAGTCTTGCTCTTGCTGCAGAGTGATCCCATCCCCCTAATTCCGGTGACGTCAGTTGTCTGTCATGGTGGACGCCTGTCTCTGATGGGGTGTCCGATTTGAAGAGTGGGTCTGGTCAGTCGCTCCCCGGTCCCACCTCAGCTCTCAGCCCGCTGGCCTATGGAGGCTTGGTTGGCATCACCTCAAAAGGTTCACAGACGAACCTAAGAGTTGATTCTCTATTCCAATGGAGCATCTCTGTAGCGCTGAGTCGCAGCAGTTTGGCAACAGGATGAAAGCAGTCAGCCAGTAACTCTGCACACAGGGCAGTCTGAATTCACACATGCGGAGCCCTCTGTGGCCTCTGATAGATTCAAACTGCTCCTCTCAGATCTACTTCACCCCAGCATTGCCAAATGTTCCTAGCAAACAGCATTCAGTCGGTTGAAGTCTCTCTTAGCCGGCGGCACAGCTGAAGAGGTCACAGGATTGATCTCTTCACACCTGCCACCATCTTCATATCTTCTAGCATGATTTTTGAAGTGAGTAAAAGGAAGAAAATAAGATCAGAGCCCAAATCAATAAATTTGAGAATAAAAAATACAAAATGATCAATGAAATAAAGGGTTGGTCCTTTGGGAAAAAATAAAAAGATTTATAATCCATTAGCCAAAATAACCAAAATATCCAAAAGAAAAACAGAAAATCCAAATTAATCAACTTAGACATGAAAAAGGGAAAAAAATCTCCTCAGAAATTTAGCCAATCAATAGGAATTATTTTGAAAACTTATATTTCAAAAATTGGAAAACTAAGAAGAAATGGTTACAATTCTAGAGAATAAATACTCTGCCAAAACCAAATCAAGAGTATATAGAAAATATGAACAGAGCAGTAACTTATAATGAGACAGAAGTAGTAACAAAAAGCCTTCAAAAAGAGAAAAGCCCAGGACCAGGTGGATTCTCAACTGGTTTCTATCAAATTATTAAAGAAGAAATAAAGCAATGCTAATCACATTATTGCATGAAGTAGAAGGGGATGCAGAACTCCAAAATTTATTCTATCATGACAGTATCACACACAGCAACACCATATAGGAACACATGAAGAAAGAAAACTGCTTTGCAAGATCACAGATAAACTTAGATGCACAAAAATTTGGTAAAACAGCAGCCAATCTTGTTAAACATATTAAGAAGATTGTACACCATGACCAAATCGGTTTTGTTCCAGAGATGCAAGGATGGTTCAATATATGCAAATCAATAAATGCAATTATTCACTTAAATATAATTAAATACAAAAATTACTTGATCATGTCAATAGATGCAGAGAATGTCTTTGACAAAATTTAGCCTAGATTTACAATAAAAACCTTGAAAAAACTAGCGATAGAAGAAACCTACCTCAACATCAAAAAGGCTATATATGAGAAACCCTAAGCCAACCTCATAGTAAATGTAGAAAGTCAGAAAGCACTTCCTTTAAATCTGCGGCAAGAAAAATATGTCCACTCTTACCACTTTTATGTAATATAGTGCTAGAAGTTCTAGCCAGAGCAATTAGACAAGAGAATAAAGTAAAAATGATAAAAACAGGAAAGAAAGAAGTCAAAATATCATGGTTTGCAGATGCAGATGATATGACCCTACACAGAGAAGATCCAAAAAACTCCACTTAAATATTGCTAATGCAAATGAAATTGACAAAATGGCAGGTTACTAATTCAACATACAAAAACCAATAGTGTGGTGTGTGTGTGTGTGTGTGTGTATGTATATGTATATATATATATATATATATATATATATATATATATATATATATATATATA
>NW_025999898.1:4063549-4105361 GCF_001458135.2 Marmota marmota marmota
ATAATATACATATATATATATATATATATATATATATATATACCAACAATGAAGCCAACTGACAAATAAATTAGGAAAACATTCCCATTCATAATGGCCTTAAAAAATACACCAAGGAAAAAATCTAACCAAGATGGGGAAAGACCTCTATATAAAAATTATAGAACATTGAAAAAAGAAACTGAAGAGTATTTCAAAAAATAGAAAGACCTCCTATGTTCATGGATAGGCAGAATTAATATTGTTAAAATGGCTGTAGTACCATAAGTAATATACAAATTCAATAATATCCCTATGAAAATAGCAATGACATTCTTCAAAGAACTACAATGGTCCTAAAATTCATTGAAAGAAGAAAAGATCAGGATAGCCAAAGCAATTTTAAGCCAAAAAATCAATGCTGGAGGCATTACAATATGTGAATTCAAATTTTACTACAGAGATATAGAGACAAAAATGTCAATGGCAATGGAATAAAAATACTAGACCAATGGTACAGAATTAAAGATAGAGATAACCTCATATGTCCACAGTCATCAGATCCCTGACTTGCTTGTTAAAAACATACACTGGAGGAAAAAAAAATACTTTGAAACAAATGGTGATTGAACAGCTGGCTATTCACATGTAGAAAAATAAAATCCAGACCCTTATCTCTCACCCTGCATGAATATAAAATCAAAATCTATCAAAGACCTTGGACTCTGCTTTCTGACAATGGAATGAGCCATCTCCCCCACCACCACCACACTCTTCTGCCATGATGTTCTGCCTTACCTCAATCCCCTGGAAAATCCAGACATCTACAGACTGAGACCTCTGAAACCCAAAGGCTTGCCAGACCCCCACCCATGCCCAGACAGGATACTATATCCCCACCCACACCCATATGGACCTCGCCATATGCTGTCTTCCCATCAAATTTTGCAATTCAAGGCTCTCCCAGCCTTCTTCAACTTGGGACAATATAACTACTGCCATAATCCCCTCCATGTGGTAGCCTGCTCCAAGGGACACTGGACAGGGTCTCGAGACAGTCACCAATTGCAGCAATGCATGCCACAGTGCTGAATCTCCAAACATACTGTACAATGTCACTAGATAGCCTGACCTCACTGCCCCATCTCTGAAAGTAGTCACCTCCACATTGGGACACCTTTGTAGCCATCTTGGGTTACCTCCACTGATGCCACCACCACCTTTAGTTGGGGAAATTCCCATCTTGGTACACCTGCTGGGTGCTAGAAGCAATATCAAGGTAGCTATAATCCCCTAACACCCTCTCACACAGCCATCAACCTGGAACAGTTCATTCCCTCACAATACAGAGATGCCCTCTTTTCACTAGTTCTATTCAACATCATCTTGGAAACTCTAGCAGGGGAAATTAGACAGAAAAAAAGAAATTAAAGAGATACAAATAGGTAAAGAAGAATTCAAACTATTTCCTTTTGCTATTGACATGATTCTATAGAGAGGATCCAAAAAATTCACCAGAAAAAAATCTAGAAATAATAAATGAATTCAGCAATGGAGCAGATATAAAATCAACACCTATAAATCAAATGCATTTCTGGATATCAGTGATATATCTTCTAAAAGGGAAATTAGGAAAACTACCCCATTCATAATAGCCTCAAAAAAACACTTTAGAATCAACCTAACAAAAGAGGTGAAAGAAATCTACAATGAAAACTTCAGAACACTAAAGGAAGAAATTAAAGTAGACTTTAGGAGATGGAAAGATCACACATGCTCCTGCATAGGCACAATTATTATTGTCAAAAGGCCATAATACCAAAAGAGCTATACTGACTCAATGCATTTCCAATTAAATTCTAAACATCATTCCTCATAAAAATGGAAATAGGCAATCATGAAATTGATTTGGAAAAATGAAAGACCCAGAAGAGCCAAAGCATTCCTTAACAAGAAAAGTGAAGCAGGAGGCATCACAATCCCACAGGTTAAACTATACTAAAAAGATCTAGCAACAAAAATGGCATGGTATTGGCACCAAAATAGACATGTAGACCACTGGTACAGAATAGAAGATACAGAGAAAAAATATATGAATACAGTTATCTCATATTAGACAAAGGCACCAAAAGCACACATTCAACAAATGGTGCTGGGAAAACTGGAAATCCACATATCAAAATGAAGCTAAACACATCTCTCTCACCACAACAAAATACAACTCGAAGTAGATAAAGGACCTAGGAATTCTATTAAGCCTTTTGCCTAACAGAAGAAAAAGTAGGCCAAAATCTTCATCATGTTGTATTAGGCTCCAACTTCCTTAACAAGACTCCTGAAGGGCACGAAATAAAATGAAGAATCAACAAATAAGATGGATTGAAACTAAAAACTTCTTCTCAGCAAAAGAAACAATGAGGTGAAGAAAGCCTATATTTTGGTAGCATTTTTTTTTGCCAGACACACATCACACAGAGCACTAAACTCCAGGATATATAAAGAATTAAAAAACACAATGGAGGAAGTAATAACCTGGGGGTTGTGCCTTTCAGGTTTATAAGAGAGAGCTTTTGAGCTATCCATGTTGATTCCCTGAAAACCCATGGTAGAAAAGGACACAGTTTCTGGACAACATGTCACCAGATTCAATGATAATCTAGCCTATGGAGTCATTTAGCTTCAATATGATCCTGCAGACCATAACATTCCTGAAAGTTAGGTCTTGCCTTGATAAATTTACATCAGGGAACCAGGAAGCACTTCCATACTCCTTTTGTAATTTGATGGACTCCTGCTGTCCTGGGTTCTTCTTCAATGTTGATACTTTAATATCAAACAGATGAATTAAATTTTTTAATCAAACTGTCATCATTTAATCTAAGTGAACAAGCCTGGAGAAGGAATCATGTCTCTTAACAGTCACAATGAAACAGTACCATCACTGTGGATGGGATCATCATTCATCTATTTCCTGAAACATCCCCTTTCATTTGCTGCAGTATTATGGGACTATGTTACAATATATTGTGGGAACCTGAAATTAGTAAGTTCAGGTTATCCATCCATGATTTATCCATCCAAGATTCTCTATGTCAGGCAGCAGCAACAGAGATACACAGTGTGACAACAAAATCACCAAATAAATGCAAGTCCCTTGAAGTGAGAAATTCTCTCAGTGCAGAGAACCCTAGTTTATTTTATTTGTAGAATGATAATCTTATTAATGATAATTTACACCACCAGTAGAAATGTGGTATTTTTAGTTTTTCCTCAAGAAGGACCTCATCTCCACTGAGTTCAGAATATAGTCCTCTCCCTCTCTGATCCCTATGGAAGGAGCAATTGAATCTTTACTCTCAGAATCCTCTGCATTCTCACCACACAGCAGTCTCCTCACACTGCAAAATTGTCATATTTTCCTTCTCCTCCTAACTCCAAATTCCTCAATGGCAAATTGTCTTTATTAACATCGGGTTATGTTGGGACAGAGCAGAGACATGTTCATGGTTATCTGTGGACTGACAACGATCAGGCTTTCAGGTTGATGCCATTAATATAATTTGCACTGAGACAATAAGTCTGCCCAGTGAGCAGCAGGTGGAGCTGTGGGACTGTCTCCATCTGCACAGCTGTGCATTTCCCAAGCACTAAGATGGATGGTGGTGCTGCACTCTGTGGTGGAGATGCAGCAGTTTTGTTCTATCTCAGGGTGGTCCTAGGACTGCCTCCTGAGGTGCTTCCTGCCAGACTCCTATCAACCAGCATCTGAATGAATGCATGCAGAGGGGTAGGACAGGAAATGGATATGACCACATTTGCCTCAATAACTCCTCCCTGTGAGACCAGTGGAGAGGATAAGAGATGCCAGTTTGGACCTCAGCGGGGATGTGTCCACAATGGCCTGGGGTTCTATTCTTCTGTTCTTGTCTCATTTCTCAGGAAGGGGTTGGATCCTCAATTGAGTCAGACCCCACCACCTTAAATCTTACAGCAACTGAAACTTTGATCCCATATACTCAAACTTGAGTATCTATGTTTGCAGTTTCCTTGTCCTAGTCTAGGCTGAATCAGCCACTCTTCCTCACCACAAGACTCACATGTACCCTGAGACTTGGCTTCAGTGCTGGTGACTTTGGGATACACTAGTACCAGTAGAAGCCAGGAAGCCCATCCCATATTTCCAGTGTCTCCTATATTACTACTCAGACTCAAGTAAACAGCAGGGCTTCAGGATCACCAGCCACTTCTCTGGACTAAATAATACCTCAGCTAATGAAGGTGTTCTGCACATCTGCGGGCTGCATAATGAAGAAGGGATTATTATTGTAATATTTGGCATGACAACTCTAAGTTTTACACAGTGTTCCAGACCCATGGAGAAGAGAGATTAAACACTCCGATGAATTCTCTCTGCTTGGTGCAGTCACTGTTGCACTGCTTGGGACTACATTTAGCTTAGGTGATGGCTTTTGTTCTCATAACTTCAATCAACAACCAATTTTCCTAGGATCAATGTGTGGGAACGTCTTCCTCTTTTCTTCATTGTAAGAAATTGATTTAATCAAATGGTAATAACTTCCTATCTTATAATATTATTTCTCAGATTTCAGTTTCTCTCCAGGGAGTAAACAGATAAGGAAGAAGGTGGTCGGCCCGCATTTTCCCTACCAGAATCTAGACCTGACTCAGAAGCGTATGGGGTCTGAAAGCATCTGGGAAGCAGTAGGTGTAGCACACTCTAAGTGCAGCCCTACTGACCAGCTCCATGTGTGAGGTTACTTTCCCTTGCACCTGCTAGTTCCAGTCAGTCTCTGAGAACTATTCTCTCTATAGGCTCAGAAAAGTCAAGCTCTGTTTCTCCAATGATGCTGAACAAACAGTTTTTTGACAGTGAGATGATACTGTGTCTGTACAATGTGAGCCAAGAGACTCCTAACAACAGACACACCACTTAATCAGGCTCTAAAGTAACCATCTCTTTTCTGCACAAAAATAGACTTCTGCTTATACCAGGACTTCAGTGAGATAAGAAGCATACTCAAATAAAGAAGACTCATCCTACAAGTGTGTTAAAGGAAGATCAGAGAGATGCTGGATGCTGTGTCCTAATCCTAGTGGAAGCTAAGAAAGATAACTTTAAGGACACCATGCCAAAGTCTGGTCTCCCTTCTTTACACCTCTCTCTTCAAAAGTGACTGAATATAGGGAATTATGGATGTGCATTATCAGGAGTACCTTCCCTGACCTAAGATAATCTTCACTGTCCTGTGCTCTTATACAAGCATCATATCCCATCCAGGTTTCTCTATCAAGACACCCTAAACTGATGTGTTTATAAACAACAGATAACTAATTTTTACTCTTAATAGAGGCTGGTAACTCCAAGATCCAAGTGTTGGCATATTTGGTGTCTGCTAGTGGCCCACTTTCTAGTTCAAAGATGGCTTCTTCTCCTTGCATTTACACATGGTACACAGCCACCTTCTCAATCCTCTTCTTTAAGGACACCAATCACTGGGGCTGGGGATGTGGCTAAAGCGGTAACGTGCTCGCCTGCCATGTGTGCGGCCCAGGTTCAATCCTCAGCACCACATACAAACAAAGATGTTGTGTCCCCCGAAAATTAAATAAATAAATAAATAAATATTTTTAAAAAGGACACCAATCACATTCATGAGGGCTCTGCCCCCTAAAGGGCCCTTTTTCATAAAGCAATGAGTAATTGTATTGTGATTACAATATTTACATTTTTTAGGGAACCAAAACGTTTTTATCATGGCATATAGTAACCTCACCTTTCCACGATGACTCCAGGGATGTGAACACTGATTCTGTTCTTGAGCCATGTATCTCTCCTAACTATCTGGGTATCTTCTTACCCAATACTATTGCTTGCATGTACTCTTACCCACTTAGTTTAAGAAAAAATAGACTATTCTTGTGTGGTGAAGGGGACTTCACATAAAGCATAGGCCTTTAATTTACCCAATTTCCCTGGCCCAGCTTTAGTCTTCACATTGGGATGATGTGAGTACAGAAAATTTTCTAGCCTTGCTGAGTTCCTTCTTGTAAATACAACTATAAATTCTTACTAATGTGGACAGCACAGGACACGGTGATATTTGTATTGTATATGGTACACAATAAGGGCAATCACTATTCTGCAATATATACATTTTTTACATGATTGGCCAGCTAAGGAAATATGGGGAGGGGAGTCATCTCCCTTGTGTTGATGGACAGCTCATTTTGTTGGGATGGTAATGACCATGTGGTGATGAGTCTTTGTTGAGTATCACAAAGCCCCAAATACTTAAGTGTGCAGGGAACATTGGTTAGATATCAGCTGTGCTCTCTTTGATTCTCTTCACTATGTAGGCACTGTTTGAAAACACATTGGGCCCTATCATTATGGATGGACATCATTGCACTTTGAATCTGAAGACTGTCCTCAGGTGAGGCACAGCTCAAGGGATCATGGAGGGAACATTGTGTTCATATACCAGCACTGAGGGACTTCTCTGGGCTCCAAAAGTAACTGTAGCACTACATCCAGGGTGCTGCCAATTGGAGAATACTTGTGTGTGCATCTTTGGTGGATTATTGTCCTGAAAATGAAGGGAAACTTCTTTCAACAAGTGTCAATTTCTCCAGACTGAGGAAGATGACACAGCAGAGAATTCTAAGGGAGAAAGGTCTTGACTTTGTTCCTCAGCCTAAGGGTATCAAATAGAATAGATTTGGAGGGTCTCTATATTTCTTGTTCCACTGACAGAAATCTGACAAATGGAGTATCATATCACCTAAAACAAATAGTTCATAAAAAATTACATAACTGACACAATTGTGTGTGTGTGTGTGTGTGTGTGTATTACAATGAATCTCCACATCATGTACAACTTCAAGGCTGGAATACTAATTAGAATAAGACATATTCCATATTTCATAAATATGTCAAATATCTGTACTACTGTATTTCCTGTATATTTAAAAATAAAAAGAATTAAAATAAATTAAAAACATTACAAACCATAAATTCCACTTCTTCATAATATAATACTTTCTCTGCTGAAATTTTAATGTAATTGGAATAAACTAATTAAAATTTTTTAAATTGTATTCAAAGTTTCCACAGTTACACATTTTCTGGCACAAGAAAATTTTCCAGGTTCTATAAACTGAAAAGAACTATTACTCTGGAGGAACAGAGGTTGTGAATTTGTGCTGGCCTCTATAGGTGTTTATTACCTCTTAGTATCTCTATAGGTGCTTATTTAAAAATCAAAGCTGAGAATAAAAATCAAATTTGTAGCATAGAACCACTGACAGGGCCAACAATAATATCAGAGGTTCCCTGGATTAAATTTATCTTGGGATCAAGTAAGAAACTGTATGCCATCCCAGTAATTTTGAAAATTTGTGACATATCATTGTAGATTTAAAAGATTCAAAATCTAAGAAAATAATTCTAGATAGTAGACAGTGTCACTTTCTACAGTCACTATGGCATAAGAAATTGTGCAGTCCTCCCATCTCAAAGAATAAGAATATGGATACAATGTATAGCACAACCTTTTAGAATACAGGAAACCCAATAGCACAGCAGACATGGGGATAAAAGGAGTGGCTTAGTGGAAATGACACAGCATTTCCTTGCAAGTGAAAGTGAGGAAGGAAGGCAGAGACCTAATTTCAAGACAGGTGGAGCATCTGATTGATACGCATATGATAGAGAAAGAAATCAGGCATAGTCCCTTAATCAACTATTCAATCCCTCAAAAACCCTTGTTTAGAAATGTTGAGACAAAATATTGATGGATTACTTCTGAGTCCATAGAAACAAAATGTATCTGCATGTGGATTGGATGAAGGAGGTTGATTACTAAGTGTCCAAGAATGCATGTCCCAGGTTGGGTTTTATTCTATTACAATCTGGCACAACAGGAGAACTACACCTGTAAGTCTTAAGATTCACTGTGCTTTCTAACATTATAGTTAATTTAACAGTTAAAAGGGCTTAAAGAAGAAGATTAAAATGCAGCTCAATTAGGTGGCAATCATGGGAATAGGTTTATTTATAAACAAATATTACAAAATTGTAAAAATATATGTATATGGTAGATTATATACCCATGAAGTCATATGGAGTTTGCAGCCTCTTCAATGGGAGACCTAATTCCTTAAGTTATCATTTTTTCATGATTTTGTGCTTTCCATAATAAAGAAAACCTTCTGAGAGGGAGAGGAAATGGAAGCATATCAAAATTGCAGTATTTAGGAATCCAACCTTCAATATATAGACAGTTACTGATGAGCTACAGAAACCGGTTGGGCTCTCAAGATGTTGGACCATGAAAAGGTTTGCCCTGTGACCTGAAGGGGACACAATGAGACTATCCTGTGGTCCCTACACAGCTGCTCAGTAAGAACCATTCACTCAAAGGAGTCCTAGCCTGGAGGAGGGGCTCTGAGTTAACTGAAGGGGACTTACCGGTGTGTTAATTCTGGCATAGCAGAGTCCCCTGGGAAGAGAACTATGTCTTGTCTCAGCAGTTCTTCAACACAAGTTTCCCCCAAGTGGTAAAGAAAACCTTCATTCTCTTTAGTCTGTGGTTGGAGCTAAACTCCAGCACCTGGCTGGGGTGGGGTGAGGTGCCTGGGAGAGTCATGATGGAAATATTTGCATGAAAAGCCCCTCCTCTGCAGAAAGGGGGAAAGAAAAGGAGATCTGTGGCAGCTCACCTCCACTGTGGGACACAGGAAGTTGTGCCTACCATGGCCTGGACTCCTTTTCTCATCCTGCTGCTCTCTCACTGCATAGGTAGGAAAAACCTTCAGCAATCAGTTCTCTATTCACTGTTTGCATCAACTCTTCAGGTATGAACGTAAGAGAACTTTTACCATGAACACTATCTTCCCTATTTTTCTCTGTTTGTAGGTTCCCTCTCCCAGCCTGTGCTGACTCAACTGCCATCTCTCTCTGCATCTCCGGGAGCATCTTCCAAACTCACCTGCACTCTGAGCAGTGGCTTCAGTATGGGTAGCTGCAGGATATATTGGTACCAGCAGAAGCCAGGGAGTCCTCCCAAGTATCTCCTGAACTACTACTCAGAGTCAGACAAGCAACAGGGCCCGGGGGTCCCCAGTCATTTCTCTGGATCCAAAGATACCTCAGCCAATGCAGGTGTTCTGCAAATATCTGGGCTCCAACTTGAAGATGAGGCTGACTATTACTGTGCGTTGTGGCATAGTAATGCTTTTCATGGTGAAACAGGCAGATGGGGAAGTGGGACAAAAACCAATTTGCCACAGGCTCTGACCTATGCACTCATATTTTGATATTAAAATACATTAATTTATACAATTATAAATCTCTCTCACACTGCACTTCTTTCCCAGCATTTCATAAATAATTATAAAGATTGAAATAATCCTAAAAACAATGCAAAAAAAATTGAGCTAGTATCTGAACAGTATTTTACTAGCATCCTATATATGATATCAAATTCTGCCATATCCAGAAGACAGCTACCAGTGAAGTCTTTTTCAGTTCTTGAGTGTGCCAAGGTGCATCCAACACTCCAGCACCCCCTTCCCAACTTTTAGAGATCACACTGATTCCAAGGACCTTTCTTAATACCACTCAAGGTTCACAGCAGGGACAGCACCAGGCCTTGTTCAGAGTACTCTGGATAAATAAAACTAAATAAAGATAAGATTTAAATATGATTGGTGTGGGAGGAAAAAGATCAAGGGATATCTGACTCAGAGTGGTGAAGTTTAAAGATTTTGTCATCTAATAGTTTGTCAAATACAGTCTAGTCTGGAGAACCTGCCCTCAGGGACAGGAAGAGGTTTAGACTCAGGAATGGCTGTAGGCAGAATGTGCACACCCTTGGTGTTGGCATCCTGTGAATGGTGAGGGGCCCTCAGCAGTCAGGAGTGATAACCTTGTGTCTATGTTTCTCTTTCATCATTCATTGTTATTCACTGCTAGAAACTGAGGTCCTTGAGAACTTGGGCTTTTTTTCTCATTTATCACTGCCTTCTAAACAGCCTGGTGGCTGCCACAAAGGACAAAGTCAACAGGTATCTGTAAAATGAATATTCACCTAGAAAGGAATCCCAAGGGTGCGAGTAGATTTGAGGCAAAAGTCTTGATTTCTGGATATTCTTGGTTTCAGTTTTTTGAAGAAGAGATGTTAAATAAGAAACTTAACCTCATAAACTGGAGAACAGGAGAGGGATATGGAGGACTGAATCCTGTTTATGGTGACCTGTAGGAAAGACTAGATCATATGAGTTCATGTGGAGACAGTGAAGGAGGACTTGTTGTGTCTTCAGGTTCTGAGTAAAGAAATGATAGGAGCAGGTGGATAATGGAGATTAGTCTGAGCACCTAGGACAAATCCTTTGAGCCAATGCACCACATAGCAGGGAATGATATATTAACACCTACTAACTTTGAAATTATCTAAGAGCTACTAAGTTATGCATCAACAAAATGTTAAACACGGATATTAAATTATTTGTTACAATGTAAGTAATCTAATATTCAACCAGTCAGTTCACAATCCCACAAAAAATTCTCATAGGGTAATTTTAGAAAAAGAAAAAGAAGTTTGGGAGCTTGCCGTCCACAGAACAGATGATTTTGTACTGGATAGAGGGCTGGTTGAATCAATGAATGATAGGTAGAGAATAGATTTGCTAGTGTGTACTTGGTTATTATATAACATGGTGTTTGATTAAACCCTGCATCAGCAAACAGTACATTGTATTGTGCTTTTGTTCACTTTACCAAATATTAAAACAGCTAAATTCACTGAAATGTGGAAGATATAAATACAAATCAATTGACGTTTAAGTGGTTTAAATCCATTGATGAATTCAGAATGAATGGAACATGAAAAATATCTGCATGTTTTAAAATTTATTCTAGAAAGCTACACTTATTTTCCCCTCTAAAAACACACCTTCACATATAAAAAAAAAACAGAACTAGGATTGCTATTTATTTATTAAGTCCTCTTTTTTGAAAAAAATCTAAAAGAAATGACAGGCTAATGGAGACCACAGGATATATGGGAATTCTCTTCTTTCTATAAAATTTTCCTGTTAATCTACAACTATTTTCAAAAATAAAGTGTACTAATTCAAACTATATATGATGATAGATATGTAGACTTTCTGAAACATGTATCAATGAAGAGATTTGAATTGCACAGCATATTTTTTAGGCAAGCTAAATTTTATGATATCATTCAGATATGTTTGCACATCCCATTGACAGGACTGTTTTGAGAGTGAGAAAGCACAATAATAATTAATGAATAAGAATCAGATTGTCTTAGAATCATACCATGAGGCTTTTAAATAGAAACAATAACCTGATGAGCTGCAGAAATCAGTTGAGTTCCCAGGTCTCAAGTCTATAGTAAGAAAAAACTTGGGTTTTCAAGTTTCTGGGTCATAGTGTTTGGTGTGTCCTGTGACCAGCAGGGGATTCTGTAGGGAGGCCCTGTAATCCCTACCTGTCTGCTTAGTAGGCCCATTTATTCAGAAGATAACTGGCCTTGCAACTCTGCCCTGTGACAACTGATGGGGACTCTCAGAGGCTGTACCCTCTCTGGTCTGGCACAGTTCCCTGAGCAGCAACTTTTATCTTCTCAAGAGACTTGGGCAATCATGACCCTAACATTTGCAGAAAGAGTCTCTGATAGAGAGTGGGAACAGAAAGGAGGACTGGGACAATTCAGCCTCACTGAAGGGATTAAGGGAGTGTTACCTCCATGACCTGAGCTCCTCTCCTCTTGCTGTTCTTCTCTTACTGTATAGGTAAGAACAGGCCTTAAGTGTCCAGATTCACCTCCTGAGCTTGTGTCAGTCCCCTTTAGCTTTTATCTTGCAAGGAGCTTAACTCCAGTTCTAGCCTCATTTACCATGACTATGTATATTTTCAGGTTCCCCCTCATAGCATGTGCTAATTCAGTGAGGAAGATCTCTGTATCATAGGAAACATCAGCTAGACTCACCTGCATTTGACCATTCATGTCATTGTTGGAAAGTACTGGATATATTGGTAACAGCAGAAGCCAATGAGACCTTTGTGGCATCGCCTGATTTTCAAGTCAGACTCAGTCAAACAACAGGGCTGCAACATCCCTAGACACTTCTCTGAATCTAAAGATGTCTTGGCCAATGCACAAATTAAACTCATCTACTGGCTCTAGACTGAGAATAATGTTATTACTTTACCATACAGAAGAACTGACATTGTGCTCTAGATCCATGTGAGGCATAAAGCTCCCCTGTGCTGTCTGGGCCTGTTAGAGTCTCTGATTAGGTATAAATAAAGGGATAACTTCCTTCTTCAGATCTCCAACCAGCACCTGATGTTCCCCCAGACAAGTATATATGAAATTATAGATTAATTTATAGATTAATTCTGATTAACTTATAGATTAATTCACTGCTCATGTAATTTCAATTTACTAATTTTTATACCAGCATAAGTGACCTGGTTGAACATATTTTTTTTTTCAGTATATAAACTGGAGAAAGTTTAAAGAGGTTATTTTGGCCATGCCCAGGTCAGAGTCTAGAAGTGACTCAGAGATGAATGTGGGCTAAAGTTTTCAACTGAGGTTCAAGATACAATACCAACATGGAAAAGGAATGATGTCCTTTATTCAAAAAACACAGTTTCATGAAGTTTAAAATAAGAGCAATATAGTTTATATTATCATCAGTATAAAGTAATTCAGAGCATATCAGAAAATATCTAAAAGTATTTAAACAAAATTCCAAGGCACTGCCAGAGAAATAAAAGACAACTTAAAGTAGCAGATATTCATTATTTGTGCACTGAACCTCTCAATGTGGTTACTATAGTTTTTTTACAATTAATCCAAAAACAATTTCTTGAAATGTCTTTGAGAAAAATATATCTGTAGTAATAGAAAATTTTCCCATCAAAGAAATGAAAACTATAATTAAAAGTATCAATGAAACAAAAGTCCTGGTAAAAGACTGTTCAAGTTTGATGTAGCCTGACTGTCTGAGCAAAGGGAGGAAGTTGAATTTTGAATCCAGAGACACATGTTTTGTTCTAGGCGATCAAGGACAGATCAGCTTTGTCAAGGAAGGGGCACAGAACAAGTGTGGGAAACACCCCGTACTGAAGCTATTGGTCAGGTTCCAAATAAACCTGGCAGGTGCTCCAGAAGAAAGTGAGATGGTGGCAAAGTCAGGTCAGGCTGGGCAAAGGTAACTTCAGACACAGCCACTGATGATCATTTGGGCAGAAATGAGGGTTAAACTGCTTAAGGGTCTCTGTTGGTGAGAACTTCCCCAGGTTTCCAAAGCTTGGCACTACCTGTGCTATGAAAGAGGAGTATGAGGAAGAGAAGAGTCAAGGTCATAGTGGACACAGCCCCGTGAGGCCTCAGAATAGGGATGGTTAGTGCACGCTTCTTTTGTGATCTCCAATTGTCTGGAAGTGGAGGGCTGTTCCCACAGAATTGGTTCCCTACTGGTGAGCTCTGCTCCACACTGAGTCCCTCTAAAGACAGAACTTGGTTCTATAGACAGAAAGAATTGTGGGTACACAACTGTGCAGATACTGAGAGAACCTCACAGTATGCCCTGCTGCTCACTGGACAGATTTCAGTTTCCCACTAGGAATAGTATTACTTGAATCTGCCTGGAAGTCTGGTCACTGGTCAGTCAACAGACTTCAACAGACAATCTCTCCTCTGTCACAATGGAGATAATAATAATAATAAAAAGCTGCTGCCTCTGTGAAATTCATAGATTCTAGGAAAATAACATGGGGGATAAGGTTCTTGTATCATACCAGAAGACAGCATACAGGAGAGAATTCAGAGGGTTGGGAACCAAGACCTGGATAGTTCCTTCCACCGGGACCAGGAAGAACGCAATGGAATCTAAGTCTGAGTGGAAAGTAGGTTCCTGAATTAAGACTCTCACAGTTCTAAAGAGAGACACACATTCTTTCAAGAAGTAATCATACATATTAAATGGCATGGTATGTAGAAAGAATGACAGAATACATAATGAACAAGAGCATTAAGCAAATGTAACAGCAAATGTAAAACTTGCAGAGTATACAGGTCCCTATAGGTGATAATGAGGTGTAGTGCTTGAATAAAAGATTATAAGCACAAGACAAGATTGATGAAACTTAGTGCACAAGCAACAAGATGTGAAGTGGGAACATGAGAAAATCTTCTTGCTATTAGTAAAACACTTCTGTCATTTATGTAGATTTTGTGCCTGTCATTTTCAAGGGATCCTTTAAGTACATTAAGCCTGGTGAACAATAAAAAATGGAAATCAGGATGCTAATTTTGTGGCCATATTGGTAATAATATCAAGGTCTTTATAGTAGAAAACCCAGGGATAGATCACAGCAAATGACAACCATGAATTTGTTGCAGTGGGCTCCTGTCACTGCACTGGCAACTCTCTCTGGCCACCCCATTGGGACTCAGCTTGGATTTTGGAGGGCTCCTCACCCACGTTTTTCCTGAAGACTGCCATATAACTTAATATTTACAGTTCCTGTGTGACACAGTACACACCATTGGAAAAAAAAAAAACTGTTCATCACCAAACCTTCTTCATACTATGACAGGCATTTTGAATTTTTAAAAATTTATTGAAATTCTATATTTTGTTTACTGGACTTTCAGTAGCAATTGACATAACTCTGGTAAATGTATTTATTGGTGAATCTAAATTATCAGAAAATTTAGAAGGTTATATTCCAGAACACTGGGAATATTACAAGCATCCTATATCAAGATGGATTACTCATACTTTCTTTGACTACCCTGAAAAAAAAAAAACAATATCTACTCTTCACATTGAATCTGAAAAGGATGAATTACATTTCAAGGAGCTGGAAGTTCAAAGTCTAATTTGGGAGAGAAGCAATGGGCCCTGGTAACAATATCCAACTATTGATAAAGCACTTATTGATCATTCTTCAAAAGCAGCTCCGATAAATAATTTATTTCATTAAATACAAACTCTAGGGCTGGTGTTGTGGTTCAGTGGTAGAATGCTTGCCTAACATGCATGAGACACTGAGTTTGAAGTTTGACTCCCAGCACTTCATTAATAAAATCCCAATTAAACTCAATGTATCCTCCTCAGTGGAAAATAATTTATATATATATATATATATATATATATATATATATATATNTATATATATATAGTCTGTATTTTTGCTCTATAATGAATAAAAGAGCTTCTTCCATTAAAACAAAACAGAAAAGAAAATCTGGGATAGATATTGAGATTTCTTCCCTTAGAAATTGATTCAACCCTCTTCTTTCTTAGTCCTTCTAATCCTGCTTTTGAAATAAGCCCCACAGGTCCACTGGCTTCTTTTTCAATCTAATTATTACATTTTCTTTCTTTTTCCTAGAATTTCCTCATTTCCAGTGAATCCAGTGAGTTACATAGTATAATAATTGATTCTCAGTGTTAAGAGCCGAATGAGCCAACCTTGTGAGGAATCAGAAAGAAATAAACCTGACTTTGTGCCAAGCCTGGAAAGTGGGTTCTTGGTCTACATGTCCCTGTTATTAGTTAATGAACCTCTTATTTTGTACAGTTTGTATATGAGACACCTTTCCCTTGAGAATTCTAGAAATTGGGATGAAAGCCCAAATTCAAATCTGAAGACTGAAAGAGATAGGAGGCTGCCCCTCAGGATAGTTTCCCTCTTCCCTTCAGCAGGGAGCAGGCAGTGATCAAGGGTCTGGTGGAGGAAGAATCCTTTATAAGGACCAATGTGTTACCTGGTCACAGGCAAGGGGAACCTTGGCCTGGGCAACAGGGGACACTCTGGGACAACCACTGAAAGTCTGTGAAGCTCTCAGCTGAAAATTCAGAAACCCACATTGTGATCTCTACTCAGTTCTCAATGGGACCAGCACCTGAATCTAATTTGGATGCTTGGGGATCTGCAATCCTGCTCTACCAGAAATGACAACAATATATTGTCATACTTCAGCAATTCACAGGCTGAAGGTTGAATTTCCTTAGCCAGACAAAGGCAAAATCATATGCATAAAAGGCTCCTGTAACTGCTCTGGCAACTTAAGGTGAATAAAAGATGTTTGTACCTTGTGTTGGTCTCAGAAGAGCTCTGGGGTATATGCACCATGGCCTAAACCCCATTCCTCCTCCTCACCCTTCTCCTTCACTGCTCAGGCCTGTGTTGTCTAAGCATACCAATCTTCAGCTTACTGATACTGCTTCTCAAACATATGCCAGAAAAATCATTTGCTCTGGTACTTTTACCTGATTTAATGACATTTTTCTGTTTTCAGGGTCCCTCTCTCTGTCTGTATTGAAACAGTCAGCCCCCACATATGCGTTCCTGGGAGCATCTGTTAAACTCACCTGTACCCAAGTAGTGAGCACAGCATTCCATGGTATCAACAGCAGCCAGAAAAGACCCCTCAGTATGTGATGTATGTTAGAAATGTTGGAAATATAGCAAGGACATTGGAATCCCTGACCACTTCTCAGACTCCAGTTCAGAGACAGACCACTAATTAACCATCTCCCACATCCATTCTGAGGATGAAGCTGACTAAATTTGTGGTGCATGTCTTAGCATTGTTGGGCCATATTGGTAAAACAGTGACCCAAATAAATGGAGAGTGGGCCAAAAGTTGTTTCCTTCATTACCAAGTTTTAACACAGCTCTCAGGAAGTATATGCTTTCAACATTGAAAAATGGTGGATTTCTGAAGAATTTTATAATGAGAGAGCCAGATATATTCTATCCATGGATAAGTTCCCTGGGAACCAAGTTGTTGGTAAAGGTTCTGTTTCCCCTGCTGATCTGCTCATTGCCACCGCATGAGGCATAAGGACATTCTCCTTTCCAGATTCAAAACCTGGGCTCCGGACAACCATCAGTGCTGCCATATTGAAGTTCATTTCCATGACTACCACAGAAGACAGCTTGACTTCTTACCTAAGAAGTTATGAAATGTTATCAAGATGGTAATGTTATAGTTAAAGCTTCGTCCCAGGGTTTCATAAACTGACTTCCAGACCACTCACGTATAATCGAATCAAGCCTTTATTGAAGCACACTGGTGGCGGCTGACCAGAACATAAAGCTGTTCCCCTGATCAGCCCCGAACAATTGCAAGGGCACTCCTTATAAGCCTGAAAACCGCAAAAGGGATGTTCGGGGGGTCTAGCCAATGCAAGCAAGCCAGGTTACAGAAGAGGGATAGTGCAGTCAAGCGGAGGGAAGCCTAACCAATCACAGTTAGCCCAGTCACCCCAGTAACAGAAACAGAGCCCCGTTACCCTAGTTACAAAAACAATACCCCATTAGGTAGTTCCATGTTCTTAAAGGTTTCTATAGCAAAAGGAAAAGAACATCTTGCTCCAGTCATAACTCTTCTACTTGGCATGGTTGTTTTATAGGATGAAGTCATAAAACAAAATGGAGTCCCATTTGCTCCTACTATCACAGTAAGAGGGTGCAAGAAAATTATCTAAACCTTAGATAATTGAATGCGAATATGATAAAAACTTGTACATATGGCAAGAAAAGTTTTCAAGTGCTTGGCTATTTTTGAGATTCAATGCATTGGTTCTGGCACTGACTGGGGAGGAAGTATTGTCTTCAACAAAACTGAGGGAATCCATAAGCGTGTTCTGATAAGCTCTGACATATTTCTGAGACTCTAGAATTCCACTCACATGCTCAGGGCTATATGGATGCCGAGGTCAGACATGAGAAAGCCTCAAGCACTCTCTTGTGGCTGAAATTTAAAGTCGTTGCAAGAATAAAAGGAAGGTAAAGGCAGAGATGAAAACTGATGCAGAGTTGAATGTGTGCCCTAAAACGCACACCATCTTTGACAAAGGCTGAGAGAAGCATTGCCCCCATGCATTTAAAGAAATCTCCACTAATTTAACTACCAATGTAATTTACTGAAGACTTCTGTGATCACATATGCAAATAATTCAGAATTATATAATTAACAAAAAAGAAACAAAAAATCAACAATAAAATTGCAATGAAAATTGCAATGAGTACAATAATGAAATAAACTCTCACAGAAAGAAATGTGATTTTGAATGTCTTTCATATTAATTAAAATCTAGAAAAAGGTTGCTCATTCATAGGAAAAAGAGTCAAATCAAAACAAAGTAAAACAAAGAAAGAAATTCAAAAAGTAGTGGATAGAAACTATCCCTAAAGAAACACAAAATCTGAGGTCACTTGGTGGAAATATCAAATCTGTCATCATAAATATATTTTAAAAATAATTAAATTGGGGCTGGGGATGTGGCTCAAGTGGTAACATGCTTGCCTGGCATGCGCGGGGCACTGGGTCCGATCCTCAGCACCACATAAAAATAAAAAAGATTTTGTGTCCACTGAAAACTGAAAAATATATATTAAAAATTCTCTCTCTCTCTCTCTCAAAAATAAAAATAATAATTAAATCAAAGAAACCATGACTATGATCACACAGGAATATCCGGGGAAAATACCTCATTAAATGCATAATATTAACATAAATATAATGAAGAATCTTTGAACCTAAGAAAGGTTAACTGATATTGCCCTTTCTGAAAAATCAGAAAAAAAATCTAAGATTTTTTTTAAATGTGCAGAACCTGTGAGACCCATGTGACACCATCATTGTACCACAAACACAAAATGAGGTTTTAGAAGAATAAAGATGGGGAAAAGAGTACTTGAAAAATAATAAGAAAGACCATCCAGATCTGATGAAAATAAAAATATGTCTACAAATCTAAGAACAATGACACATAGTAGACATTAATCAGAGCTTCTGTCCTAGAGGCCTATGGAATTAATCATGAAGGGAAGAAACTTACTAAATTCTGATGAGCTATTTGAATCAAGACAATTATACACAGAATATGACAATTTATGTTTCCAGCTTTGGTGCAATAAATGGTAATAATTTCCTGCCCTTCCAGTAGGAAATCTGGGATATAACCACATAATGAAACAACTGCTTTTTACACATACAACATTAAAAAACTGAAAGATAATGGCTATGGGACCTCAGAGAAAAGTATTTATCCACAAATACATACACACCCATGCACATACACACACACACACACACACACACACTATATATATATATATTTTCATGGACAAATCTACATGCCCTAATTTGTACACCAGTGAGTACATAAGAGTCATAGATTTATGTCTGGGTGGCATTTTTTTCACTCTGCTGATCACAAGGATCTCTTCCTGAGATAAGAAAGCAGAGATGAGTAGTCAGAGGTGCAGAGTTGCTGGGATTCTCAGACTAGGATACCAGAGAGCAGGTAGCAGCAAAGATCAAGATCTCTGTAACTCTGCAAATATTTTCTCTGGCTGAGAAAAACGTGGCAACACACAGGGCGATTCTAATTTAGAGACTAAGCTTTGGGAAAAGAGAAATAAATGTGTTGCCTTGGATTTCCTGCTTCTCCAGACATTTCAATAAAGGGCTAAATGCAAATATTCTTCTAGATTCAGTTTACACTATATTTAGCACAAGTAATTATAAGTACTTGTGCTAAATATAATGCATTGTCATTCCTGCCAAACCCTACAAGGGGTGATCCCACAGGATTATAACTTTAATGAGACAGCAATGGTATCCTGAAATCTTCCTTGCTTTTCAAATATACGCAAAGGCTACCTTATGGGCTGGACTGAAAAACCCTAAGACAGAAATTTTTCTTAGTTCTTGCCTGCAGCCCCAACCCAAGTACAGAATCTCACACGATTGATGCCACACAGTTCTCCATGTGGCCTTGTACCAACTCACTTCTCCATCATTTCTCCCTGGTGGTTCTCAAAATTAATTATGAAATATGTTGGGAAGACAACATCTTGAGATAGGGCTGTACTATCCAGAACTAAGCTGAGTCTCCCCCTCCCCAGATAAAACCATATCTATGGTTGGTCTGCTTTGGGGGATCCTTCACCTGGGGTGTAAGTAAGCAGGCCCAGCCAAAATTCTATCTGCTATGAAGCAGATTTCCTCAGTCTTCTGGGACCAGCCTTCCCTGAGAACTAGGTTCCTCTCATGCAATTTCTGCCAATCTCTAAGTAATGAATTCACAGTATGTAACTTGCGGATGGGTGCTTTTTCTGATTATATTCAGACAAGTTGGTAACCAATGCACAGTGAACCTGCTTTGAGGAACCTGCACTTGAGGAATATTTCTGGTGAGAACACATTCACTAATGTCTTCTTAAAATTGACAACTAGATCCTACACATGTTAGTCACACACTCACCTGCATCCTGAAGACTCCCATTCTGAATCAGACCAGAACATTCCACCCTTTTCACTGTAGCTATGGAAGGCCATTGCGTACTTTGGATTTGACATGTCTTCTGTGTGTTAATGGCTCAATTCTCAGTTTGACATAAAGAAGAATGTGGTGAATTGTCCTGCTATAAACATTGAAGTGACTGCATTACTATAGTATGCTGTTTATGATATAGAACAAGGAGTGGTATATCTGGATCAAAAGGTGATTCCATTCCAAGTTTTCTGAGGAATCTCCATCCAGATTAGTTGCACAAATTTGCAATGCACCACAAGCAATGTACTAGTGTGCCTTTCCCCCCACATCCTCAACAACATTTATCGTTGTGTGTATTCTTGATATATACCATTGTGACTAGTGTGAGATGAAATCTTTGAGTAATTTTGATTTGTGCCTTCAATGTTTATAGAAGCACAATTCACAATTGATAAACTGTGGAAGTGACATAGATGCCCTTTGATAGATAAATGGATAAAGAAACTGTGGTGCATATACACAATGAAATATTACTCAGCATTAAAAGAGAATAAAAGTATGTCATTTGCAGATAAATAGATGGAGCTGGAGAATATTATGCTAAGTGTAGTAAGCCAATCCCCCCAACAAAGGCCAAATGTTCTCATTTATAAGTGGATATTGATGCATAATGGGGAGGGGAAAGTCATGGGAAAAATGGAGGAACTTTGGGCAAGTGGGAGGGAGTGTAGGTGCATAGGCACAGGAAAATGGTGGAATGAGATGGACATCATTACCCTAAGGTACATGCATGTCTGCACATATGTTGTGACACTACATCATGTATAACCACAGAAATGTAAGTTGTGGTGCAATTGTGTACAATGAATCAAAATACATTCTGTTGTCATATATACCTAATATACTTAATTAATATTTAAAAATTTTTAAAAAGAAAATAAAGTGGTAATGATATGTGCCAATGGTTAAATTTAAAAAAAAAAGAACTTGGTGAAACATCTTAACAGTTCAGGAGAAATAGGATATCAGGTCACTGAGAGTATAATTTGAAGGAGATTGCAGATATCTGGTCTCTTCTTTTTTTCTCTCAACTTTGATTCCAAACCACTATGACATAAAGAACTTCCTCTTTCTTATGCTCCCATGATGATGCACTACCTTTGAATCATAGGTTCAAAAGAAAGAGGCCAAATAACTATGAGCTGAAACCCAGCATCCCTGGGTTAAGCACCTTTGGGTTCAATCCCTGGTATCAGAAAAAAGGGAAAAAGTAAGAGAGTGGAAAAAAAGAAGAAAAAATAAGCCAATACTGCCACAAATTTTAATCAAGTTGCCAAAGGTAAAAGACAAGGAGAAAATTTTGAAAGTATCAAGAGAGAAAAATTATTTGTGATTTTTTTTTCTACAAAAGAATCCATATAAGACCATCTGTAGATTGTTGAAAAGAAAAACAAGAAGAAATCTTCAAACCCAAAGGGAGTAAGAAGATACATTCAGGAATCCTAAAAGAAAAACAAATGGCAAATTAAAATACTATACTATGTAACCCTTTCTTATTTAATAGCTAGCATTTATTTATGGTTATTATGTGCTAATATTCTAAGAACTTTTCTTGTAATATCTTGTTGAATCAGCACAGAATATCTATCAGATATTACTATCCCTGTTTTATGGACAAAGAAAACAATGCAAAAAGAGAACAAATTTGTGAAATATGTCAGAGCTAAGAATCAATAGGAGTAAGATGAGAAACTGAGAAATTTGCCAGATAACCTGGGGTGGGAAACACAGGAAAAACTGGCTACAGAAGTAATAGTAAAGGAAATCAAAGACCAATCCTGATGATATAAACACTCCATCAATATGTGACAATAACAGTAATGCTTAATGTTTTGTATCTGTGGAGTTTTTTGTTATTGTTCTTTGTTTAGCAGTGCAGGAGATTGGACAGAGGGTCATACATATAAACTGCATCCTCAGTCTTTTATTTATTTATGTTTTAGTAGGAAGAGTTTTGTACTATTTCTTTTTCTCTTATTTTTCACATTCTTGTTGGTGCATTATAGTTGTACATATTGATGGGATTTGTTGTTATTTATTCATGCATGCACACTTTATAAAGTGATCTAAAATGAACAAAAAAAGATCAGAAGGAAAGTGATCTAAAATGCACAGAATTAGCTTCCAAATTTTAATAATAAATGTAAATTTCCAGGTAAGTGTACCTGTACATATACTTTACCCAATGACACTCCTTTGCTCAATTTTAAGCTAATTTACTGAAACTCATCGTTCCTGTAAGAAAGAGGAAAACATGAGTCATTGAGCTGACACCGTGTCCATTCTATCTTCAGTAAATGTACCACACAGAGACTCCACAGGACACTGCACTGTGTGCTGAGAGCTCTGAAGTAGAGGCTTAGAATAGCAGTTTTACTGCATGTAACAGGGCAAGTGTCTGCCAGGCAGGAATGTTAGGGGGACAAAGCTCATTTCTCTCAAAGTCAAGCCTTTTACATATGTGAATTATCCATATTCATCTCTCTAAAAATTCCACTTAAAAAATTAAAAGGTAGAGGATCCCATGAAAATCAAAGAAAGATCAGTAGAGTAGAGGAAAGGAACCAAGAGGAGGGAGAAGAAATAGAAAGGGGAAATACTGAGAAAAAATATTGGTCAAATTATATTGCTACAGTATGTAAATGTATAAATATGTAACAAAATAATCCCACCTTTATGTACAATGATAATGCATCAATGAAAACATGGGATAGAAAAGATTTCAAAGATATGTTTGAAATTATAAAAGACCATTATTAACAATAATATTGTAGATGAGAAAAATTGTGATATATCCTGCCAAATCATTTTAAATATTTGAACATATAAAAATAATCATTATTTCTTAGAAATTTAGTGAAGTAGAAATCCCACAACATTTACGTCTGTTAGGAATGAGGGAGTTTTCATTTTCTCTGACTAAGCTAAAGTTTCCATTTCCTGGTGGATGCCTTACTCCCCCCCACTCCAGCATTCATTCCCACCCACACAGTGCGTTACTCTTCCCGCCCCCCCCACCCGCAAATATCAGGCTCCCAGGAGGGACCCCACCTTCCACCTGCCAGTAGCAGGACCCAATGAGTGAGCATTGCCTTTTTTGAATTCTTAGGCCCAACCATCTCGCCCCCCACACTTCTAATGAACCAACTTAACCTGGTGCTGGTGGGCACACAGCTTCTGTCCCCACTCAGGTGGGTGGGCAGCCATCCCTCACTTCCAATATAACTCTTTGTTGAACCTCTGTTTTGGTGTTATTGATCTGCTTTTATTGGTGCCTTGACTCAGATGGGACTCCCCTGCCTTTAAGCAGGACCCCCATCCCACTGGACATCACCACCTGAGTGGGCATCAACCTGCACCCATCTTCTTGATCACCTTCTTTGAATCCACCATCGGCCTATAAATTGGTGAGTCTCCCTCTTCATACTCCTAAACCAGGAGAGGCACCATAACAGGAAACTGGCCGTAGATCTTCCAGATGTCCCTGTGGTGTCTCACGGGGAGGAAAACACTTCAACCACCTACACAGTCACAGTGATCCTCTTGGAGTCTTTCCCCTTTTTTGCAGGCCTCGGCCAGCTTGAGAAATGGTAAACCCCTGCCCCTCCTCGAGATTGGGTCTTCTCTTCCTCCTCTCTCACTCCAAAAAGTTTTGTGCCAGGTGATCCATAGCCCCTCTAGGGTCCCTCACTATGGATATCGGTGACAACTGAATCCTCACCCTGAAGTCTTGTTTTGATATTTGGCTTGAGTGGGTCACCTCTCCAGTCAACATATCATGTCCTTCCTCATTGCATCATGGGGGGGTGGTGCCTCTTCCAGGCTGGTTGACTCTCCTCTCTAATGCCTCCTTAACAATTTGGACACCCTCAGCTTAACCTGGGAGACAAAACCCCCGCAAAATTGATAAATTTCTCTACTCAGAACTAGCCCAATTATCACTTAGATAATCAAAACTGTTGGCCTTCTAATGGGTTCTTAGACCCTGCCATTTTGTGGGATTTCTACAACTATTGTGAGCATTAGTCAAAAAATGGTCATAAATTTCATACATCCAAGTTTTCTCTCTCCTTCACTCAAATCTCTCTCTCTGTAACTCTTACAACTGAATGCATGTACTTTTGGCATATAAACCCTCCTCTCTTTCTGCCTCTTCATCCATGGATTTCAATCCAGCCAACGTGCCACTGCCATGTTGTCACCCAGACCCCTCCCCTCCTCCTCTTCCCTTGTCTGTCCTGGTCCTCACCCCTTCAGCTCCTCTTTCTTTGGGCCCTGCCCCACTTGCTCCTTCAGTCCTCTCACTATGCAGTCTGTGCCACAGTCTATCCAGCCACACCCTACCCCTATGATAATCATGGCTTTTTGGAGAGAAGTTGCTGGGACCAAAGGGGTTGTTAGGGTCCATGTGCCCTTCTCCATAGCGGACCTTGCACAGATTGAAAAATGCTTGTGTTCCTACATCCCCAACAGTGCCTCATACATAAAGAAATTGCAGTACTTACTCCAAGCCTATAGCCTTACTTTTCATGAAATTTACATGATCCTGGCAAATATCTTTCTCCCAAAGGAATTCAGATGGGTCTGGGAACAAGTTCATAACTACGCTGATGAGGTCCATCAAACCACCCCAGCCAACCAGCTAGATGCCTAGGCTGTTCCTGACCAGGATCCTAATTGGGACTACAATACCATCTCAGGATTGGCCCTGAGGGAACAGTTTTCTACCTTCATAGTTGAAGGACTCAGATGGGCAGCTCAGAAGGTGATAAACTTCGAAAAACTCCAAGAAATCATTCGGGATAAAAATGAGAACCCTTCCACCTTCCTAGATAGATTGAATAAGACTCTCCAGCAATGTACCAATTAAGACCCTGAGACCCCTGAAGGGAGACAGCTCCTGATGACCTACTTTTTCTCCCAGAGTTACCTCCAAAATCAGACAAAACTTAAAAAACTAGAATGGGGACCCTTGACCCTTCAGACTGAAGTCCTGGCCACAGCCTTTAAGGTGTATCATAACCAGGATGAGAAGGCCAGGAATCAAAAAATCCAGATGCTGGCACAGGCACTTTCATGACCTACTCCACAGACCCCTGGGTTTCTGGTCAAATATCCACCACCTAAGATGCCTCCTGGGCCCTGCTTTAAGTGTGGGATGGAGGGACACTGGGCACATGAGTGCCCTAATCTCAGGCTACCTGCACGTCCATGCCCTAAATGCCAATTAAGGGGTCACTGGGCCATCGACTGCCCCAGCCCCCAAAAGGCAGCTGGGCCTGCCCCAAGCCCAAACCCAGAACTTTTCGAACTGGCCACAGATGACTGAAGGGTCCTTGTGACTCCATCCCCAGTGACAAATATTATGGTGGATGGATGCCCAATTAACTTCCTTTTAGTCTCAGGGGCCACTTATTCAGGCTTGAGGGAGTTTTGAGAAGCCACTCTTTCATTCTGTTCCCCCATTGTTGGTGTATGGGGACAAACAATCCTTCCTCTCAAAACCCCCACACTATCTTGCAGGTTTCACCACTATCCTTTCTTCCACCAGTTTTTGGTAATGTCCCAATGCTCCACCCCACTGTTGGGAAGGGACCTCTTAGCTAAATTCCATACTTCCATCACATTCCATCCTAGACTTTCTTTTATCCTCACTCTTACAGAAGCAACCCACATGTCCACAGGCACTCCTCCATCCACAGGCCCCCCTTCGTCTCTTCCTCTGGAGGTAAACCCCTAAGTTTGAGACACCTCCACCCTCACTCTGGCTCAATGTGTCCCCACTGTTAAAATTCATCTTAAGGACCCTCAGATTTTCCCTTGCTAACCTCAATACCCTTTTCCAACTAGCAATCTTCAGGACCCACATCCCATTATTAAGGACCTATGGCACAAGGGGCTTAATAAGACTTACCTATTCCTCTTACAACATTCCAGTTTTAGCCATAAAGAAACCTAATGGACAATACTGCCTTAAACAAGACTTGTGAATCATTAACAAGGGGGTCAGACCCATTTACCCTCTGGTGACAAATCCCTACAGTATCTTCTCTTCCATTCCTTGCTGCTCTTACTACTTCTTCGTCATCGACCTAAAAGATGCTTTCTTCACCATTTTCCTTGCTCAGGATTCTCAGGACATCTTTGCCTTCACCTGGACAGACCCTAAGACACATCATTCCCAGCAACTTACCTGGAAAGTCCTCCCTCAAGGTTTCAGAGATAGTCCACATATCTTTGGCCAAGCCCTGGCACAAGACCTTGGGAGTCTCACTCTTCCCTGCTCTATCCTTTTGTAGTATGTGGACAGTTTCTTCTCTGCAGTTCTTCCCTACCTATTTCCAAGAGTGATACTGTCTCCCTCTTTAATTTTTTCTCTGAGAAGAGTTACTGCATCTCTCCTCAAAAGGTCCAACTCTCACTACCAGAAGTTACCTACTTATGAGTTCAAGTATCTCAGGGAAATAAGGCCAACACTCTGGACTGGAAACAGTTGATTTGAAATTTAAACACCCCACTCACCAAAGTAGATATTCTTTTTCCTAGGGCTGGCAGCATATTTCTGAGCCTGGATACCCAATTTTTCAATTTTAGCTGCCCCACTATATGATGTGGCAAAGGAAAAATCATTGGCAATCACTCCTAATGCCATCTGAGCTCCATATCACAAACTTCAGCAGGCCTTCCTCAAAGTCCCCACATATGCTTACCTGACATGCATAGATCCTTTGTCCTATATGTCCATGAAAACAAGGGTCTGGCCCTGCTGGTGCTAGGCTAGCAGCAGGGACTGAAATTTTCCCCAGTAGCCTACCTGTCCAAACAACTGGATCCTACTGTCCGGGGATTGACCCTCTGTCTCAGAGCTCTGGCAGTCAACTATGTCCTAGTATAAGAGGCAAAAACAAACTCACCTTGGGAGGCAACATTACTATGGCCTCACCTCATCAACTGAAGGGGCTACTAAACTACAAGGGTTTGAAGACCCTACCCCCCTTTCGCATATTGTCTCTCCAAATTTCCTTCCTACATGATACCACTATATCTTTCCAAGCCTGTTTATTCCTACATCATGCAGCTCTTTTCCAGGTGTCCTCCGCCTTGTGCACCCACAACTGCACTGAGACCATTGAAACCCTCCTTCCATGCCCCTCCCACATCAAGGAAGTCCACCTAACCAATCCCCACACACATATGGTTCACTGATGGCAGCTCATTTATCTGGGAAGGAGAAAGACGGGTAGAATATGGTATTGTATCTCTGACAGAGGTAGTGGAAGCTAAACCTCTACCTCAAAACAACACCAATCAACAATCGGAACTAATAGTAGTAACCCAAGCCTTCCAACTGGCTGCTGATCACTCCTTCAATTCCAAATATGTCTTTCAGATTCTTATCTCCTATTTGGCCATATGAAAGCAAAAAGGTTTACTAATGACAAAGGGATCCTCCATCACAAATGCAAACTTCATCTCAGCCCTTCTTCAGGTTCTTTGCTACCATTAAAGATTGGGATCACCCACTCTAGGGCTTAGCAGTCAGACTCCTCACCTATAACCCTGAGCAATTCCAAGGCTGACCAAGCTGCCAGGCAAGCTTCCATGTCACATCCTCCAGCTATTGCTATGATTTCCCCTCACCAGGTCCTCACTACTTCTTGCTCCAGACATAACCTATTCTCTTATGTACATTCTTTATTCCACACCAGCCCTCAAAAACTCAAATTTTTTTCTGCAGACTTTCTTCTTACCTAAATGACATAAATGTCCTCCATCACCTCAATTCCAGGTGCACCATTTGTCAGAGAACCAACCCAAATACTTCCCTCAGACCAGGCTGCTTCCCCACCCACCAGGCCCAAGGGCAATTCCTGGGGACCAACTCCAGGTAGACTTTACTCATATGCCTGAGGTCCAAAGATATCTTTACCTTTTAGTCTTTGTGGACACCTTCTCAGGGTGGGTGGAGGCCTTTCCTATGCCAACAAGAGGGTCTCCACGAAGCTTCCATCCTACTCTCGGAGCTCATCCCCAGATTCAGAATTCCCACCTCACTACAGTCAGACAACAGCCCTGAATTCACGTTATAGATAAAACAACATATCACAGAAGCCCTCCAAATCCTATGGCACTTGCACATACCATGCCATCCCACCTCATCAGGCAAGGTTAAATTCACAAACCAGGCACTAAAGGAGGACAAACTTTCTCTTAAAGTATATACAGATTGAGTTAAACTTCTCCCTGTGGATGTGTTCCACATCCAGGTACTCCCAAAAAAACCTACTTTGCTCTCTCCATTTGAGGTAATGTATGGGAGACCTGCTTTACCCCCTGGCACCACCCCCTCCTCCAGCTCTCTTCCAGAATCTCTCACTTCTCCTCTCCTCACCTTCACCTGGACACGTTTATGAGAACCTCAAGAGGCCTTATCACCAGACCTTTCCAGGTCATACGTCTCTTTCCCCTTAACCCCAGGTGACTGAGTCCACTTCGCCACCAGCACGCTGGCTTCATTCAAGAGGTTCATAGCATAGAAGTTAACTAGTGAGATCAAAATAAACACACAGACTCAATTACCTTTTTCTATGACCAGATCCGAGATGGCTCTCCCCTCTGGCTCTCACCTCGAACCACCCAGTGGAACTGCAAGGCTTACTCAGGACTAGCAGGAGAGAGAGAGAGAGAATGGCAGGGAGTGGCCTTTTACTGGGGAACAAGAAATTCAGGGGAAAATTCCATCCAATGAAGGTTGAGAGGGGCAGCATTCCAAGGTCAGGGTCATTGATTGGTCTCAGGGTCAATGGTCAGTCACACACCCACACAGAGAGGCTCTTGCACCTGGAGAGTGTGGGGATTAGCTCTGACACAGTTTGGCCAGAATGCCTCACACCCAGTCAGGGAGGTGCCCAATCACGTGCGACAATGGCTTTCCACATATTCTCCCTTTTTTCTCTTAAAAATCAGGCGGTGGTTCACTCTTTCGAGTTTCTGCATTCTTGTTCTGGAGACTCGCCATCCTATAATTACAACACAAAAGACAATTAACAGCAAAGAGAACAATCCAATAATGTACCATGCCGAGTGTTTAAGACTATTTCCAGGGTTAAATCCATTTAATTCCTTCAATATTTGGTTAGCCAAAAAGAGGTTCCAAAAAATCAGCTCTATTATTTTGAATGTCTTGGATATGGTGATGAAGTTCCAGAAGATCCAAGCTATTATTATTATTTTGCCAAATACCCAACAAATGGTTTTTAACCTTCTCCCAATCCCAGAGAGAAGCGTTGTACTTGGCAGCTGTAACACACACATATTTATAATTTGTGTGGCATTTAAGCCTTTCTTTAATTTTTAAAGCTGAAAGTTCATTACCTATGTCTATAACAGTCACCTCTAAGGCGTTTAATTTAGTCTCAATCCTTTCATCAATATTTACTTGATTATGCAGAGCCTTGGAAGTATTTTGAGCTAAATTATTAAGAAATTTTGCATGCTGAATATTTTGAGACAATGTCAGAGATGCAGAAACAGTGGAGGCAATGAAAGAAACTAACGCCAAACCACCAACAATTATAATTCCAATAGCACGTTTAGGTCTTGCTAGCTGGGCATGAATTTGCTGTAAGACTTGTACACCAGTATCAGCATACAATGGCTCTGAAATATTAGCAGGTAATAAAACAAAAGAGGGATGATGAAGTATCAGCACTCCTTTTCCTCCATTATAGCTAGTAATACAATTGGTTAGGTTACATTTGTTACATGTGACAACATCTGTAATCTACCCATTTAACTTTTACATTTCCAATAATTAAAACATAAGGAGATTTGACACAGGCTCATAAGCCATAGCAAGATCCTTCCTTACAGTTCTTGCCAACAAATTTTGGTAAAGGCTTGTCTGTAAAATGTAAGAATTCTGAAGCAGCAATTAAGTGCCAAACATCCTTTTGAATACCACCCTCACTATAAGTCAAAATATTACTAACAAATCCTGCAGGTGTCATAGCAGAATTTTTTCGTAATTGTCTCTTATCAATTTTTGGAGACCAGTCTAAAATACACCTACTATCTTGAGACATCTTATGTTGTACAGGAAAAGTATTTACACAATCCATTCATTTAGGAAAGGTGCCAATATCAATTGTAGAACTATTTGGACAGTGGGTATCTGTGGAGGTTTTGTAGAAATGACTGGTTTGTTATGTGAAAGTCCCATCTTAATTACTGATCTAGTATAAGGTTTTATGTCTCCATAAATAGAATAATTAGTCAGTCTAGGTCTACCAATTGCTGTCTTTTCTTTGAATGATACTTTTAGACAGCCAGCATGTTTATCGTGGGACCAACACAAAGGTAATTGTGCACTGTAGCCAGAATAATTAAATCTAGTCACATGATTGGGAGTAATATGAGTATCTGTAAATCCTCCCATCATGAATGAGTCATTAGTAAACACTGGAATAGATTCTGCAGTCCACACAGCTGGGTGTACTAGGGGTGGATCTGGGAAATATGTCCAAAGTGTCTATCTGATTCCCCTTTACCTGACAGCCCAGCAGGGCAATTACTGTCGCTACCATCAAGACTGGGGTCCTGTTCTTTCCTAGGAGTCGAATTATTCGGGAAGCCTGTGTTGTTAGCTTCTTCACATCTCCCCATGAAATCAGCTTTTCAGCTGGGTCAATCTGGTTTCTCTTTGTCTTTTTCCAATATCTCTTCCTTTTGGATGGGGTCTTCTCTGGGTCGATCTTCAGTCACTTGAATCTCGGTTCTATCTCTTCCATGACTGATTGTGCATTCAGGCACCCAGATAAGATGAAAAGCACCTTCTGGAAAATACAAGCATGACCTCTGCCCCACATAATCACTGGGTCTGGGTCTTTCCATTGACTAGTCTGTAAATCTTTCCACAAAACTCTGCCTAAAGGGCCTGTTACTGAGGGAGACATTTGCCTCTCAGCCTCAGTGTGACCTTCTATGTCACAGTTTAAAAAATTTAAAATGAACAAGGCATGATTGAGGCTATTTTGGGGAGTCATAAGCCTATCCCCCCCTTCTAATTTTTGTAATTGAAGCTTAATAGATAAATGAGCTTGTTCCACAATGGCTTGACCTTGGGAGTTATAAGGAATTTCTGTTTTATGATTAATTTGAAACTCTTGGCAAAATTGTTGAAAAGAAGAGCATACATAAGCTGGTGCATTATCTGTTTTAATCTGCATAGGGCACCCTAACACAGAAAAAGCTGCTAGGCAATGAGAAATTACATCTTGAGTATTTTCCTTAGTACGTGCTGTGGCAAAAATAAATCTGGAATATGTGTCAACTATGACATGTACATAACACTGCTTACCAAATTGAGGAATATGAGTTACATCCATTTGCCATATTTGATTTGGTTTTAATCCACGGGGATTTACCCCTGATGGTGGAGATGGAGTGTGAATAACACACTTAGGGCATTGGCTTACAATTTGATGAGCTTGTTCTCTGGTAATATTAAATTTTTTATGTAAGCTAGAAGCATTTTGATGATGTAAGGAATGGGAAGTTTGTGCACAGTCATATGAAGACATCTGTTGACAAAAAGCTACTAATTTATTAATTTTGTCATTACCTGAAACTAATGGTCCTGGAAGATTAGTGTGAGCCCGTATGTGTCCTATGAAACATGGGTATCAAATAACTCTTGTGATGAGGTATACCCAATAACTGAAGTTTCAATATTTTTGGTAACTCTGACTGCATATAAGCTGTCAGAATAAATATTAAGAAGATCATTTGCAAAGTAATTTAAGGCACAAATCAGAGCTTGAAGCTCTGCTCTTTGGGCAAAAGTATATGAAGTTTGCATTACCTCTGTGTAAACACAACTATAAAAACTTGCTTTACCTGAGCTTGAACCATCAGTGAACACTGATAAAGCTTCATCTATAGGATGTGCACGCACAATCTTTGGAAAAATAAGTGATGTTAATGATGCAAATTGGATAATCTTACCACGAGGGTAATGGCTGTCTATCTGGCCAGGAAAATCAGCAAAAGCTATCTGTAATAAGCTAGAAGTTTGAAAAAGCCAATTAGTCTGTTGAACAGAAAATGGAATAATTATGATATCAGGCTCAGATCCAATTAATTGTAAAATCCTAGTTCTACCTTTAATTACTAATTGAGCAATAGAGTCATGAAAAGGAATCAATGTTTTTTTGAGGTGAGTGGGCTAATTAAATCCACTCAATAACTCCTAATCTTTGCCATATGGATCCTGTTGGGGTATGTTCAGTTGGAAATATTAATAAATACACTATTTCCTTAGGATCAACTCTAGTAAGTTTTGTATTTTTAATTGCATTTTCAACCCCTTTTAAGGCTATTCTAGCCTCTAAGTTCAGCTGACGTGGAGAGGTTGGAGAAGGATTTCCTTGTAATATCTGAAATAAAGGACTTAACTCAGAAGTAGTTAGTTTTAAAGATGGCCTCAGCCAATTAATATCTCCTAATAGCTTTTGAAAAATCATTAAGGGTATGTAACTCCTTAACTCTTATCTGAAGATTTTGAGGACAGATTGTATGTCCTTGAATTATCTGACCTAAATATCAAAAGGGAGGCATCTTTTGAATTTTTTGAGGAGCAATGCATAAACCCATTGTTGTAAGTGAAGCCTCTAACTGAGTAAAAATTTCTGAAAGTACCTCTGGATTAGCATGAGCCAATAATATATCATCCATAAAATGAATAATATATGCATCAGGAAAGCTATTTCTTATGGGCGCTATATACTGTGGGGTCTACATACTGTGGGGTCGGACTCCAAATTCCTTAATAGGACACCCATAGCAAAAGAGTTAAAAACAAGAATCAACAAATGGTACTTACTCAAACTAAAAAGTTTTTTCTCAGCAAGAGAAACAAAAAGAGAGGTAAATAGGGAGCCTACATCCTGGGAACAAATTTTTACTCCTCACACTTCAGATAGAACCCTAATATCCACAGTATACAAAGAACTCAAAAAATTAAACAATAAGAAAACAAATAACCCAATCAATAAATGGGCCAAGGACCTGAACAGACACTTCTCAGAGGAGGACATACAAACAATCAACAAGTACATTAAAAAATGTTCACCATCTCTAGCAGTCAGAGAAATGCAAATCAAAACCACCCTAAGATACCATCTCACTCCAGTAAGATTGGCAGGCATTATGAAGTCAAACAACAACAAGTGCTGGTGAGGATGTGGGGAAAGGGTACACTTGGACATTGGTGGTGGGACTGCAAATTGGTGCAGCCAATTTGGAAAGCAGTATGGAGATTTCTTGGAAAGCTGGGAATGGAACCACCATTTGACCCAGTTATTCCCCCTCCTTGGACTATTCCCTAAAGACCTTAAAAGAGCATACTATAGGGATACTGCTACATCGATGTTCATAGCAGCACAATTCACAATAGCTAGACTGTGGAACCAACCTAAATGCCCTTCAATAGATGAATGGATAAAAAAATGTGGCATTTATACACAATGGAGTATTATATTACTCAGCACTAAAAAATGACAAAATCATGGCATTTGCAGGGAAATGGATGGCATTAGAGCAGATTATGCTAAGTGAAGCTAGCCAATCCCTAAAAAACAAATGCCAAAAGTCTTCTTTGATATAAGGAGAGCAACTAAGAACAGAGCAAGGAGTCAGAGCATGAAAAGAAGGTTAACATTAAACAGGGATGAGAGGGGGGAGGGAAAGGGAGAGAGAAGGGAAATTGCATGGAAATGGAAGGAGACCCTCATTGTTATACAAAATTACATATAAGAGGAAGTGAGGGCAAAGGGGAAAAAACAAGGGAGAGAAATGAATTACAGTAGATGGGGTAGAGAGAGAAGATGGGAGAGGAGGGGAGGGGAGGGAGGATAGTAGAGGATGGGAAGGGCAGCAGAATACAACAGACACTAGTATGGCAGTATGTAAAAACGTGGATGTGTAACCGATGTGATTCTGCAATCTGTACACGGAGTAAAAATGGGAGTTCATAACCCACTTGAATCAAATGTATGAAATATGATATGTCAAGAGCTTTGTAATGTTTTGAACAACTAATAATAAAAAAAATCCTATCAAGCAAAAAAAAAAAAAAAAGAATCAGGGTGTGTCTTTTCTTCACCTCTTGCATTCTAAGGACTAATAACAGTAACAATTCATTAAGATAATCTGGAGAGTTGAGCCTAGGGATCATTTGATTTCAGTTAATGGGATTATTCATATGCAGTCATTCATAGACTCAGGCTGGGCTAACAGCAAGTTTGTGATATATATGTGGAATTATATATTTATGAGAATTACAGTATCTCCCTCAATTAATGAAACAGTAATCAGCAGTCAGAAAGCATGAGGCACCATTAAATGTATATAGTCATTTAACAAATCCGTGTGGGACCCAATCCTGTCTTCATAGAAACTTTGAATCCATATGCAAAGATCTACACAAGGTTTGATAATAGGAAAACTAGAAACTGTAGGATGAATAGTTTTCAAAATTCAAACACGGATGAGATAGATTCAATTTGCAACTTGTCACCATATGGTTCAAATTGGAGTCACTCAATAGACAAACCAGAGTGATTTTGAAGAAGTGGTGAACAATTATAATTTGAAGAAAAGCTAATATATTCTATTGCACTAAAATTCCACAAAGGTTTCAGGTGACCCAGTGATGAAGCTGCATGAAAAGGTGGTCCAAGCTATACAGTAGAACCTTTCCCTATTCATAAGCATAGACAGAAAATGAAAGAATACTCAGTAACCATCATCATTAGCAAAACATGAAGGCTTGTGAATAAATTTTCAGGTTTCTAGGAAATGGTCTGGTACATACTATTCCCATATTTCAGAGATGCCTGAAAATGTAGTGAACACTAGATGTTCCTTTTACTGTATGGCCTCCTCATCCCAAGGGTTCTGTGTGCTGCCTGTGAGTTCCACCAGGAACAAATTTATACCTTCCAAACAAATCATCATAGTGCTTTGGTTTGGAGAAGTGTCCCTCTAAGTCCCATATGGTACAGGCTTGACACCCAATTTATCACAGTAGGACTTTTAAGAGGCAGAAATTGGTGGGGGCTAAGGGTTATTAGTTCCATTATTACCTTGATTTATCACTATAGGTTTAGTACTAGGGAGAGAATTAAAATTATAACAGAGAAGAGAAGGGAGTAAACAACATTTAACAGAGAAGACATTAACTATATTTGAATAAATGAGGAAAAATGCAAGATTGTCCCTGAGTCTTTTGTGAGAGAAGTTGTTTTAAATTTTTGTGACATGTGAACATATGCCTTTTTCTCTCAGGTACATTGAATTCATTGATGAGTGTTCATTCGAAATAATGTGGGATTTTCACCAAACACAGTCAATGAAGCTACAAAAGGGCATAAAGCAAGAGAAACTTTAGGAAAGATTCTATTAATGAGGAAAAAAATGAACTTGAGAATTTGAGCAGGTACAGGGAGGGTGAAAATTTATTACCATGTCTGCTGAAAACCAGGATTTTCTTCATTCCCATTCTCTTTCTGACTCTTTCTGTCTGAACCACTATAGCCTAAACTGGATGCTGTGTACTTATCTACCCTCATGGCACATCTCGGTGCTGCTACCCAGGAATGTAATGTCTGCAGATGCCAAATCTAAACTCCACTTCAGTCCTTCCTGTAACCTCTGTTTGGGCCAAAGAGGTGCTAGTCTCTCCTAAATCTACAATCACCTTATCAATTGGAGTGCATACCTGAAGATACCACTTACTTAATAAACATACTGTGTGAATGCTTCAAAAATGCACATATAATGAGTAAAAATGCACACATAATGGACAGCCAGCTTTAACTGATAAAATGATTGCAGGATTATTGTACCTTTAACTCCTTGATTGAATGCAGATACCATGGTTTTATCCCCAGCTCTTCTCTCTTTGTAAAATGCACATTTCCCATCAATGACTTCCCCCTACACTGCCTGGACCCCATCTTCAACACCAAGAAGAGAGCATGCCACTAGAAAATAACAGAGTCAACTGTTTCTGAACTGATGAGCCAAAATTTGTGACTCTTAGCAAGCGTTTAATTATTTTATGCAGAAAGAAACCATCTAATCTCCTTATTTTCCATAGTACTTAACAATGATAACACCTACCTGGTCATTCAAACAAGAAATGTCCACTTCTTAATATATCCTCCTTTGAACCCTCACAGGTCATTGTGGTTAACACATTATGAAGACTCCATCTTTGAACAGAGCTTCCATGAATCTCCCCATCCTGTTTTGTCTTCTTATTGCTTCTCTATGGACAAATTAATTTCTTGAAAATCTTTTTCAGAATCCCCAGCAATTTTCAAAAGAAAATTGCTTTTGTCAAGGGCAAACTAGAGCATAGAGAAGCAAGTCAAAGCAGAAAATACTCATTCCCTAATAATATTATATTCTCATAGGGAAAAGATATCTGAAGCCAAGGCCTGTAGATTTGGGTGTGGAAGAACATGAGAGAGAATACAACATGAGACTCTCAGAAAAGCAGCAACCTGAAAATAAGTAAACCTGTAAGAGGAACACAGGCAAAGGGACTGCTACTTGTGCTCTCCTGAACTTTAGGCTTTAAATTTTGTTCAAAAATTTCTAGACTGAGTATGACCCAAAGTACATGGTTGAAGCAAAGTCAAATACCAAGTAATTTTGAAATATGTGGTACAATATACAGTGCATTTAGAGTTCTGTAAATCATTAGAAACTGAAACAAAACAAAGTCTCAGGACCAAAAAAACAGGGTGGCTTGACTGACAGGGGAATAAAATGAGAAAGGTCCATTTATAGCAGTCAGTTATCCTTCCAGAATCTCTGCCAGATTATAAGAGGGGTTCTAGAACCAGGATCAGAGGCCAGCAGGGGGTGATGTTGGACTATTCCTGATAGGACAGGGCTCTGCAGCAGACCACAATGGGAAATACTGGCCTCACACCTCTGTGATAAAGAGTCCTCAACAAAGTGTGATTTTCTTGCACCTGGGCTCCCTGGTGGTACAGCATAGGGAACTGACCCACACTCTGGCTTTCTATTTCATCCTCCATCCCTCATGGATTGATTGTTTAGGCCTATTTTCTAGGCAGAATGGAAGTAAGGTCACAGAACAGGAAAAAATTTAAATGTAGAACAAGCAAGGAGACTAAAGAGAAAATAAGTAGAAATCAGAAGAGTAGATCTTAATACTGAAAGTAAGAAATCAGCAATCTCTTTTAATTTATGAATAAAAATGCAAAAATTTATCAGTATGAGTTTAGTTAGTTTGTTTAATAAAAAAACATAGTAAACAAGGGACACATATAAAGTAAAGATAGGTATATATTTGTTCATGGAAATGGAAGTTTAAGCCTGGGATGACTAGCTTCATGCATTAGGGACACTGGTGAAGGTATGATAAGTGGGAAAAGGTGAACCAAGGTGAATGGTCACATATTATTCCAGGATGTTGAGAGAGATGGGGGGGGGAAGCAAGAGGGAGGACAGGGTTGTGTATAACCACCATATTTGTAGATATGTCTTTAATGACCTGAGGCTCTCTCACAAGTTGTTACCACCTCTTACAAGGGACTATCATCAGATAGTACATTCTGGTACTACCACCTTACCACCCTGGGAGAAAGCCTCTCTGTATGGAACTTTGGCAGAGACTCAAATTGCATGCACATTTTAGCAGTATGTTAGGAAGTAGAATTCATGGTAGACTGAGTATGATTTATTTTGACCAATAGGAAGGATTTGGACTGAAAATAGGACTCCTTTTTTCTTGAGGTCTCCAAAGGATGCAGAACATGGACTTTGAAGGGTGGGCAGGTACGAGAGTTATGAGACAATGTCAGATGTCACAATCAGAGAGATCACCTCTAAGCTCTCAGCATTGGGACTCGAGTCACTGTAGGGGAGAAAGATGGAATCACAGGATCCACTTCAATGGGACTTTAATGGGACAATAAGTACTCTGTGGATTCTCACATTGTACAGCATATATCACTATGGTCCTTCAGGGTCAAAATGCACAGTCCAAAATAAACCTTTACCTAGACTAAGCAGTATCACCTCCATCCACAGCAAGCTGCTTTTGCTTCAATGACATGAACTACTTGAACCCTGGGATCTTCTCTGTTTTTAGGTTTCCTATTTCTTCTTTTCCCTTTGGTTCCTAATTGCCAAGTCAACATCCCATGGGGGAAAAAAAAACTGTTCATTCATGTAACCTTGAGAATGTCTGAGACAATTTCAAATGTATCACAGGGCTCACTACAGAGATTAGGATTAGTTGGGGGTCACTATGAGTTCCTAATTCACATGTATTTAAATATGTGAACACTTTAATCCATTGTTTTTCCTGATTTTATATTGCATCTGAATAATTTGTGGTAATTTTTTCAGTGAGTTTTAACATAAATGATAGAACTGATGTTATTATGGTTTTAATGTATTAAAATTAGCAATTCTGTTTCCTTCTCAAATTTCAGATCCTCCTCTTTTTGTATTACAAACAAACATGTGTAAACAAATCTATGTATAGACACTATATTGGATAGTTTTGACTACCGATCATAACATATTTTATTATGAGCCTTTATTCCTCATATGAGTAAATCTCTTAAAACATCAAAAGTAAATGATTTGAAAGGAAATAATAATATTAATGTAAATTTAATAAAATAATTTTGAACAATTTAGAAATTGTATTTAGTTTGGAGTTATGAAAATTATTTAAAAAAAAAATAAAACCTTATTTCACAAAGAAATTGGAGGAGTTTCATCTCTAAACTCCCCAAATATCCTTATCTAGCATTTCTAATCATCTTCAAATGTGAAAGTGTGTTAAAATGGTAGAGATATTCACACTAATGTGATAAGCAATATTCTTTATTTTATTTTCAAGTATGATGAATATGGTTTTATTTCTTCTTCTTTTTGATATTGGGAAGAATATCCTAATTTCTCTCAAACTGTACATTTCCACTAGTGCTAAAGTAATTTAACTGATGAATTCTTAGAGTGGAGGCAGGTGGCATTCCCAGCCTTGTTGTGCTGTTGTGTGTCTGCAATCTCTACCCTGGGCACCACTGAGGCTGCTTGAGACAGTCCTCAGGATTCCGTCAGTGGAAGAAGATGCCTGTCTCTGGAACTGGCCAGGAGTATCAAAATGGGCTCTATGAGGAGGAAGAAGGGCCTGATAATTAACTCAAGGGGAAAAACACACTCATTTCATGGACATGAAAGAAATATTCATCAATAAAGGCTGAGTTTGAAATAAATAATAATGAACCAGGTAGATATGGAGAATTCACCCTTGTTTTTCTTTCAATCTCTGAATTTTAAGACATTAAATTTATGCATGTGATGAATAAATGTGGTGCATCAGGGAAAGGCATCAACTAAAATTCATGTGTCTCAGTTCCCCTGAAGTTTCTGGTCTATGTGAGTTCCCAGCATCTGCCTCTTTCATGATCTCCTCCAGGGAAATTCAGGGTGAACACTGGGACAGAAAGGGAAAGGAAATTCAATTTGCATAAAAAAAATTCTCCTCTGGGTCTGAAGATGCATGGAAATTTCTTGAGAACACCAAACTCACAGTGAGGAGTGTGAGGACACCAAGTGCTTGTGAGGATCCCCAATATGGCCGAGATGATTGTTCTACTAGTGCTCCTCTCTTATGGTTCAGGTCTGAGAGGGGAACTGCATCCTGGGGATACATAAAAGCAGTGTCTCAGGGGGACCTTTGTCTTAATAACCATAACTGTCTCTTTTATTGTTTTTAGTGGCAGATTCTCAGAACTTTGTGATCCAGGAGGCCTCACTTTCTGTGTCTCCAGGTGAGATGGTGACACTCAGCTGTGGGCTCCCCTCATACTTCTACTGTATTTCTTATTGTTATTCCTCTCCATTACCTTCATTCTCCTTTGTCTAATAAAAGTAATTATATACTTACCCAACTTACTCTTCCTTGCTATGGGTTAGTACTCACATATCAGAAAGAACATTTGGCCTTTGGCTTTGGGGCACTGGCTTATTTCATTTCGCATGATATTCTCAAGTTCCATCCATTTACCCACAAATGCCATAATTTCATTTATCTTTATGGCTGAGTAATATCCCATTTTGTATGTACACCACATTTTATTTATACATTTATCTGTTGAAGGACATCTAGGTTGGTTCCATGGTTTAGCTATTGTGAATTGAGCTGCTATAAACATTGATGTGGCTGCATCACTCTAGTGTGCTAATTCTAAGTGCTTGGGCTTTAAATCGAGGAGTGAGATAGCATGGTCAAATGATAGTTGTAGTCCAAGTTTTCTGAGAAATCTCCACACTACTTTCCAGAGTATGGAGACTATTATGGTAAGTGAAATAAGGCAAAACCAAAGGCTGTAAGGGTTCTGAGTGTGGAAATGTAGAAGACAGCAAGTTTTCTCTGGTTGTGAAGAAAAATGACAGAGAATGGCAGAACAGTGTTGAAGATTGGGGCCTCTGATGATTCAGTCCCAGTATCATGTGTTTATTTTCTATCTGCAATTTTGTTTCTGAAACTTTTTAAATATAATTTGTTTCATGTTACTTGGTGTAAAGACTTCAAATATTCTGGGTTCATACTTGGAGTTAAAATTAGAGAAAGGATAATCAAAAGAAAACTCTGTATGTGCTGGTGTCTTGGGTAAACTCATGAAGAAGAAGACAAATAAACTTCCTGATCTGCAGTAGAGTAGAGAAAATGTTTTGTCTTGCTCTTCTGAATTGAAGGGCAAGTGGAACTTGGCCTTTGGAAAAATTAAAATCTGCAGGAAATTCATAGCAGTTTAGATGTAGAGGTGAAGGTAGAGGTATAATATTTCAGTAAATTACAGAAAAGCACCCAGAGGAGCTACATTGCCTATTTTTCACAGGTAGAGGAAGAAAGGAATAAAGGAAAAAGAAAGAAAGAATGATAAAATTTAACACATTGAATTTACATAAATTTGAATGACTTGATAATGTGTAAATAATAATTTGATAATAATAATAATAATAATTTGATGATAATAAATTACATGTGTAATTTATTTTAAAATGATCTACTAATCAGAAAATGTAAGTTATATTTTCCAATCTATATTATCATTTAATAAATATAAAAATATTAGATTCCACAATGTAAACAATTTATCTTATCACATAAATAAATATAATTGCTTGATTTTTAACCTTGTCTATATTTAAATACATATTGTACTAGAGTGAAAAAGTACTGAACTACTATGAGGGGAGTTAAAGTCCTAAGTATTGAAGTTTCTAGACCCTATAATGGCAATTGTTGCCTAACTTGGGATGTTGAAGTGTCAGAATTTTATATATA
>NW_025999898.1:4107221-4195874 GCF_001458135.2 Marmota marmota marmota
TTATATATATATATATATATATATATATATATATATATATATATATATATATATATATTCAATATATCTAGCACTTAAGAGAATGCAAATTAAAACTACACTGAAATTCCATCTCAGACCAGTCAGAATGAAAATTATCAAGAATACAAACAACAATATATGTTGGTGTGGATGTTGGAACAAATGTACACTCATACATTGCTGGTGGGACTGCATATTTGTGGAACCTCTCTGGAAAGCAGTATGGAGATTCCTTAGGAAACTTGGAATGGAAACACCATTTGTCCTGTTTTCCATTTTTCGGTTTATACCCAAAGATCTTAAATTTAGCATACTATAGTGATGCAGCCACATATTTATGGCAGTTAACCTCATAAGAGCTAAACTATGGAACCAGATTAGGTGCTCTTCAACAGATAAATGTCTAAAGAAAATGTGCTATGCATACATAATGGAATATTACTCAGTCATAAAGACAAATGAAATTATGGCATTTGCTAGTAAATGAATGGAACTGTAGATTATTATGGTAAGTGAAATAAGGCAAAACCAAAGGCTGTAAGGGTTCTGAGTGTGGAAATGTAGAAGACAGCAAGTTTTCTCTGGTTGCAAAGAAAAATGACAGAGAATAGCAGAACAGTGTTGAAGATTGGGGCCTCTGATGACTTTATGGCTGCGGCATGCTCAATGCCTGGAAAAATTTCTGTGCAAAAGTTGCAGGATGCCTAGCTGCTGAGTAATGCCCTTCATGAGAAGGCTCTGTGCTAGAGTCTTATCAGCCTCGACCTTGATCTGAGGCACACAGCTCATGGGAATAAAAAAAATCTCTTGTTAGACAACCACAATGTTTCATCAAGCTCTGATGTGCCTGAACCTGAACCTATCCACATAACTGTAATTTTAAACAACAGATTTTCTTGAGAGCTACACAAAGCTTATAACTTTGCAATTCCAAATGTAACTGAGGAATAAGCTGCATATTATTGCTAACTCTGTAATCTGCCTAATGATACAATGAACAATGAGTACTATTGATGCCAGCAACCTAATGTAACCTATTGATATAAATAAAGCCAGCAGCTTGGATGAGCAGCTATTTTGAATCTGCACCTTGTTTCCACATCCTTTTAATTTCTTTACAAATGCCTGAATGTTTTCCCTGATACATGGATACTAAATTATAATAAAGATATGGGGGAAGAATACAAGTACTTTTATTAGATGAAGGGGAACAAAGGGAGGGGAAATGACAATAGGAAAGATAATAGAATGAATCAGACATTACTTTCCTATGTTCACATATGAATACATAACCAATGTAATTTTACATCATATACAAACAGAAGAATGGGAAGTTATAGTCCATATATGTATAATAGGTTAAAGTACATTCTACTGTCATCTATAACTTATAAAAACAAATAAAAAATAAATTAAAAGGAAACAAAAGTTTTAAAAATTCAGAATATGATTTAATTCTTCAGGTGGAATCATGGGACACTTGTGAAATACACTGAATCATATTGAACAAATTTGAACAAAAGGCTGATATTTACGCCCAGATCACCTCCATCCCTGCCAGTGCCTAGGAGAGTGCATTTTCATCCATATCTGAAAATATTCATGAGTTCTGAAGTCTGAGTCCTTTCTGTATCTCCAGTTCCTGTGGTATTTAATGTAGCCAATGATGGCTGAAGTGCTATATGGCTGTGACTGACTCATAGTCACTACCCTCAGTCTTACTTGCTGACAATAATGGTTCCAAATATGTGACCTGAGAAAGCTTGAAAACATGCATAAGAGTATCTTCTGCATAGCATCAAATGGCTACTGAGTTGACAACTGAGTTCTTACCAAGTCTAAAGTAAAAGGACCTTTGAAACAAAGCTTTTGTGTTGTGTATAAAATAGAGAATGGATAACCTGCAAGGTAATAAAACCAGAAACTTTATGTTCACCTGATTAATCCTGATTTGTGAAAAATTTATATCAAAGACATCTTAGTCCTGTGCAGGGAGCATTCAAGTGAACTATGCACAAACTTACCATGAGAAATCTAAGGAAATCAAGAAGGCCATCTTGAGATAATGGGGAGGCCACATAAGGGGCTCACTGGCTTCCCATAGGAAGAGGCAGTGGGGATGTAGGACTATCTCAGGGGGTCTGATCAGAATGTCACATAATAATGTATATGGGCTTGCACAACAGGGGGCACTGCAGACTAGTCAAGAGGGGTCAGGAAGGAACCAGAACTGTAATGAGCCACCTGGCCCTGCCTGATGCTCTCTTGTTAGGCCTCACAGCTGTGACAACCCACATCCCTGAGCCATCTCCACCCCCAAACAACCACTTGGCATATGGGGAACCTAATTTACATGGATAGATCCCCCCCTTCTCAGAGTATGAAGAGGGCAAGGGAGAGACTTGGGGAAACAACTGCTCAGCTTCAGGAAGAGAAGACAGAGCTCAAGATGACCTCCACCATGGCCTGGACCTGACTCTCCCTCACATTCCTTGTTCAGTGCACAGGTGACATGATATGGAGGAGGAATAGCGTCTGGGAGTCCTCTGATATCTTCCCTGATTCTACTCTTATTTTTAGACAAACATCACCTTCTCCATGTCTCTCTCTGTCTTCCAGGGTCCTGGGCCCAGTCTGTGCTGACACAGCAGCCCTCTCTGTCTGGGACTCCAGGACAGAGGGTTACCATCTCCTGCACTGGAAGCAGCAACAATATTGGTAGCTATAATGTGCATTGGTACCAGCAGCTCCCAGAAACAGTCCCTAAACTCCTCATCTCTCATAATACTAATAGACCCTCAGGGGTCTCTGATTGCTTCTCTGGCTCCAAGTCTGGCAACTCTGCTTTACTGACCATCACTCGGCTCCAGCCTGAGGATGAGGCTGACTATTGCTGTCAGTCTTATGATGACAGCCTTGATCCTCTCACAGCGCTCCAGTCTCATGGGGTAGTAATACAAAAACCCCTTTACCATCTGTCAGGAGGGCAAACACCCATCAGCTTTGTACAAGTCTAGTCTTTTTCTTTTTCTGATACCAATATATAGACCTAGCAGAATCTACTGGCACTCCCTTGAGTGAGGATTCTCTTGTCCTCTGTCCTCAGAGTCATTCATAGCAGGATGTTTCTAGGATAATGTCTCCATATAAACAGAAATTCTGCTCCTTTATAGCTTGAAGGCCTGAATATTTAGGATGCTGCAGTCTTATTGTCTTGAGTTCAGGTGATGAAGCAGCCATTGCAACCCTGATCATCTCAAACTTGACATCTCATGGAAAATATTGCAATTACATCATCTATTTTTTTCCTATTTCCAGGAATTCTAGAACTGTGTTTTCTTCCCCTTAGTCCTCATTTCCTGTGATTTATGTTTTAGCCTAGTTTTATATAAATTTTCTAGCATGGAATATTTGGCAGAAGTGAAAACATTGATAAATTTTGAGATACTTTCACATCAGTCCACAAGTCTCCTTTGACCTTAGAGAATCCTCCCTCCATCTCTGCTCACAGAATGTCCCTGGCAACCACTAACATTTCCTCTGTGAATATTGGTCAGGTTTCCTTGTATATTTATAACACAGAGAAGATATTGCTTTTTGAATGACATCTTTCACTCTATAAATACATTTTCAGACCCTTTCACATTTTGTTAAATTTCCATTGATTCTACTGAGGACACATGATTACCTTTGTGGTCCCTGGATATTGCTGTGTTGATGCAGACTTTTCTCTGCTCACATGTGTATTAAAATTTTATTTTATGACTCCATCAGTATAGAGAGTAATATAATCTAGATTTGATTGTATTGGTTAAATTATTGACCTCCTGTTCTAAGATCTTTTCTTAAAAATGGACAGAAAACAAGCAGAAATGCTTTTCCTTTGTTATCTGCTCACTGTTCCCTGAGCTAAGCATCTCCTCATGGGTCAGTGGGCATTTCTAGCTGTATTCTTCCCCTTCTCACTTTGGAGAGTGACTGTCTTAATTCAGGGCTTGTGGTGGAACTGAGAGTAAAGGCAAAAGGACTGACATGCATGACTTCCAGGGAGTTACTTGAAATCAGAAGACCATTGGAGGGCAAGATTCCTGCTCTATGTGCTCAGAGTTTTGAGGGTGTGTCTTACATTGCTAGGAACTCTGCAAGGACCCCTGCAACTGCACTACAATTTCTAGAGCCCATCTGATGACAAGAATCCTTATAAGACCATTATCACCCTATGCTGATTACAACAACTGACACATCAGAGAAGCTCAGGACAGGGAGACGTGGGGGAAGGCATGGATTTCTAGGTGTGTCCATGCTTGTGGAACATTTATGAGAAAACATTCAAAAGCCATTTTCATACATGGAAATTTGGAGTCCTGTTTATCCTCCAAATCAGGTTTCTGAAGTTCAGTGAGTTAAATAAGAAATGAGTGCCTTTCATATTTCCTTCTTAATCTCATGCCTGCTGAGATTCTAAGTGGTTATGTCCAATCTCTTACAAACATTTCATCTTTCTGGTACATGTGCTAGGACATCTAAGGAGAATTGCAAAGATGGTAAGATCTTGACCTGAGACACTTACGCTTAGATTCCTTCAGGGACAAAAAGTGGATTTGTGTAATTGCAGCTAAGAGACAAAACATTTAAAAAATCCAAGCCATCTGAGTGCCACCATGTGCTTTCTCTTACTTTAAAACCTACTGAAGGGAATTCAAAGGACATACACCAGAGCCCATATTGTCCCTTGCAGACTTGAGACACAATAGTCAAATATTTGAACAATCACCAAAAAAATGAAATTACCATGAGATAGGCAGAGTGTGACAGAACTGGAGCTTGCTCTGTACAACAACTAGCTGGAGAAAAAAAGTCAAGTGAGTGTTGCTCCCCCACACCCCTCCCCTTCACTCCCTGCCCATGTACATAAGGTAAACATTGGGCAAGACAGCTATCCAGGAAAACTTGACTACTGCCCCTGAGAACCACAAGAGGGCCCTTGTGTGAACTCAACAGCAGATCTATTTGTTGAGAGCTGTTCTGCGTGATCTAGTGATTAGGATTTAGTTCTCTCACTACCATTGCCCAAGTTTGATTTCTGGTCAGGGAAGACTTTCTTTTGCCATCTGTGGTGGTACGTACCTCTAATCCCAGATACTTAGGATGGTGAGGCAATGGATAACAAGTTGGAGGCAAGCTTCAACAACTGAGGGATAACTTGTCTCAAAAACAAAACAAAACAACAACAACAAAAAATACCATAGAGAAGCCATTCATCCTAATACTCAACTTGGGACATCGAAGTTGTCTGATTATCAATGTTTATGAACATCGATTTGGTGAGCAACTTAAAAGGTGTTTGGGAATTGGGTGGGTTCTGCGTCAGATGTGTTCACATATAGTGTCATGGTTTCCAAATTCTCAGGTCCTTTTAAATGCCAGACATAATTTTATGCCTTCTTGAAGGCTGCCTTGCCTCAAGTGTTTTTTGTCCAAAAAAAGTAGAATCAGAGGAGGCCTGTGCTACATCTGAATAATAGCATGATAAGTTGAAGAACTGCTGCCCTCTTTCTCCCCTGCGTGTTTCCTTTTGGAGGCTGATAAAAATTATCCCAATGAGTGATCCTGTATTGAGTAAGTAACAGAATGAAAATGAACTCATGGAGAATCACCATTCGTCACATGCAGTGAAAAAGGTGTTAGAGTAAGAATTTTGCCATGTTATTTCACATCACAGAGTAGTAATTTTGTTCATCCAGAATGCCAAAAATATTTGGTTTAATAACAAAGTAATATTGCTAATTCTGTGCATCTCAATGCCAATAGATAATGTATTTTCAGTGGGTTTCTAATTCGGTATAAAGCTCTACCTGCTCCACAGCATGTAGATCAGGAAGATTGATTTTAGGAGAGGCAGATGCAAGCAGACAACTGAAAAACTGCTCACCCAGATCAGCAGTGTGGGAAACAGTGTCCTAACTAATATACGTCTCTTCTCATATTGTCACCCACATTAGTCACTGGATCTAAGAAACACTCTTTTTCTTTGGGGGGGGGGACACAATATCTTTATTTTATTTATTTGTTTCCATGTGGTCCTGAGGATCAAACCTAGGACCTTTCATATGCTAGATGAGTGCGCTACCACTGAGCTAAAACCCCAGCCCCAGAAACATTCTTCTCAATTGAACATAGATTTATTGGCAGGGTAGTTTAAATGTTAGGCCACAAAATAGGTCTTCAGAAATTGAAGAGGAGGGAGTTCTTTTAATCTTATTCTAAGGCACTGGTTGTTCTCTCCTGGGAGTTCACTGACACTGATAACTCTTTTATAAACAATGAGTGCTATCATGCATACATTATTGTCAGTCAGCAGAACCTTAAAAGGTGGGAGTGGTGGCATACACCTGTAATCTTGCAGTTTGGGAGACTGGGGCAGGAGAATCACAATTTCAAAACTAGCCTCAGCAACTCAGCAAGGACTAAACAACTTAAAACACCCTCTGTCTAAAAAAAATAGGAAACTGGGGATGTGGCTTAGTGACTAAGACCTTCTGGGTTCAATTCCAGCAACCAAAAAAAAAATCAGAAAACAAAAAAACAAAAACAAACAATCAAACAAAAAACAGTAAAGCTATTCTATTTTGATTAGTGTGGTCATGTAGACCTGGTTGACCATCTACATACTGGAATTTATATCCACAGAATGACTTAAAAAAGTGAAAATGGAAAGAAAAGAAAATTTAACCTTCTAACATGGAGCATTTCCTCTCATTTTTCTTTTTAACCCTGTAGATTAAATTAATAAAATAATTTTCAACTTAAGCTTTCTCTACATCCAATGAGAAGTTCAAAATCAGCTACATTACCATCAAGTTGGTCATGAACACAATTCCTTTACTCATTCAAAACATTCATGAAATGAGATGGATATCATTACTCTAAGTACATGTATGTAGACACAAATGGTGTCCCTCTTTGTTGTGTACAACCAGAGATATGAAAAATTGTGATATATATGTATGATATGAATGAAACGCATTCTGCTGTCATATATAACAAAATAGAATAAATTTTAAAAACTAAAAATAAAAACATTCATGAGTGGGGTTCCATATTTATTACTTTTTCTCTTGGTAACTTCCACATATGACAGAAAGAACTGGATCCTTGAAGGGAGAAATTTTGAACAGAGGAAGAAGATCTAGGAGAGGGAGAAAACCAGGAGATGGGCAGGTACTGTGGAAGAACATCAAATAAATGATGTTATGTGCAAATATCAATATACCACAGTGAATCTCAATTTTATTAATAATTTCAATGTAGCAAGTAAAGAAAAACAGAAATAAAACAAACAGTTTCTTTAGACCAATAGGCACTGTGTACATTTGTAGAAAACTGATGGAAACTCAAGTGGTTTAGCTTTACTGGATCATGAACAGTTGCTCAGTGGACTGTGAACAGTGCTAGAACAGCTGCTTCCTCCCATGGGGAATATCCATAACACACAGCCACTTTGAGTCTACTTCTGAAAATCTAAGTTCTCTGAAGACAATGGACTATGTTTTAGAAGTTGATTGTAAAGGGCTCATATTTATATAATATAACACACTCCCTTCAGCAGGCAGTCCATAAGAAGTCATGGACCATCCGAAATTTTGGCCTAAATTTTAGGGCCCAGGGATCCTTCCAAAATGCATATCACAACCTGGATATGTACCCTTCTTCTCCACACTCAGTGTTAAACATAAAACTCAATATGGATTCCAGGCATTGTAGTAGAATTCTGTTGTCCTTCCTCATTCTAGACACATTTGTTTGAGTTGTAGGGTCCACTTCTTAGGTTTCAGGACTCAAGAGATCACACTGACCACTTGCTCAGGAGGGACAGTCACTCTCATCTGTGGCTCTAGCAGTTTTGGTCACCAATGATCACTTCTCATACTGGTTGCAGCAGAAGTCGAGTCAAGTGCCAAGACCCTGATTTGAAACGCAAACCACAGACAGTCTTGGTCATCTCCTGGTTCTCAGGCTCCCTTGATGAGGGAAAAGCTGCCTGCTTCTCATGTGCCCACCTGAGGTTAAAACAGGTACGATCTGTGATACATTACTATGATGCTCAGCACAGTCAGACCCAGATGAGCAACAGAGATATAAACCTTCCCATGACTTAGTTTGGATAGAAACATGATCACAGGATATGAAAATCATAAGACCAGACACTGAAAAATCTGGCAGCCCAATGATGACTTAATCTTGAGAAAGGCTAAGGAAAGGGTCTGTTTAGTTCCTGTTTCTGTTTAAGTCCATAAGGAAGGATATCTGTCAATTGTAAGGAAATGATCCACAAAATAAATATTAAATTATTATATCTTCCAAAAGGGACAAAACTTCTGAATCTGATCTGAAGACTAAGGTCAAAGCATATATTCCAGGGGTTATCAGCTCCAATGATGTTTATTTTGCAATAAATCAAAGGGAAGAGACCAACTTTCACATAGTAATAAAATTCATTAGGTTATACTTAACTTTTGTACAATGCAAAGACATGCCATAACATTTTAAAATATACTGAAGGACACACACTTCCTGAGTTGTCCATCAGCTTCCTTTATGTTGCCATTGTGAGGGACCTTCAGTTGAGTATTATGCTATAGTGTGCCTACTCAACAATCACAGTGCATGCCCTGTCCTCTGAATGATACCTAAGTCTACGGAACACCTCCAAAGCAGTTCCATTAAAAGCAGGAAATGGAAAACAGCCTGTGTACTTATAAGATTGCTTTATGAGATATTCTGTGTACTACTGTCAGGGTTAAATTCTGTGGGCCTTTAGCCATGACTCCAAGCAGTGGTGCATACCCACAGCTAGTTTTCCTAAACAAGAGATATATTATCTCTCAATTAATGTATTCACTGGCATTTATTATTGGTCAGCATTGGAAGTGGGGGTGTCCATAAGATGGTGTGAGCATAGAGCAAAACCATACTATAATAATATGTAGAAGATCTTTTATCAGAAAAGTCATGAAATGTTTTCAACATCTTTCCTTGAAATTCATCCTTTATTTTTTTGCGAACTCTACTATAAAAGCCTCAGATCAGCTGATTTCCTTTACAAGCCCATTAGTAATTTTTCTTTCTAGCTCCTGTGCTTTCCTCATTTCTAATGAATTTTAAATTCCCAAACACTAATCCATAAAGACTTTATGCAGCAATTTTAGGAGGAATCAGGTAGGGAGAGAGAACCCTAGATTCACAAAGAGCCTCCAAAGTGGGTTTAGAGCTGACCTGTCCCCAGTCTTCACTTTCAGGCTTATGTATTTTTCATTGTATGTGGAGTTTGTATATAAGAGCCTCCTTCCCCTGCAAATGCCATAGAAAATTGGTTGTATTGTGTTTCCTACTTCTATGGAATGTGTGTGGCAAGGAATCACTCTATCTTGGGCTGGGATCAGGCAGTGCTGAAGTACTTGTGGGAGGCAGGAGCTTCTATCAGGACCACCTGTTACCTGGTCACAGACATGACTGACCTAAGTCTGGGCTATGTGGAAAATGTAGGTCTTCCATTGGGAGGTTTTGGGCTCAAACGTGAGAACCTTGATACCTGCCCTCTTGTCTTGGCACAGAACTCATTCTTTCCACAAACTAGAAACTCTCTAGGTACCTATAAAGTCTCAGGTTAGGCACACTACATGCAAACTTCCCCTAGAAAAGACACACTGACAGGAAGGTGTGTGGGTTCTCTCTTGTCCAGCGAGGAGATCTAATGAACAGGATAGAGAAGAATGTGGCTTTAGAGTTGCTAATCAAGACCTCCAGAGACTGGAAGCAGGTATGATTTTTATTGCACAGTTGCCATGTACATATACACAAGCAGTAGCTAGGCAGATTATAGGCAGCCATCAATACAATTTCTGGCCAATTGTCCTTGCAGTGACCAATTAAGGAATGGGCTATGGAGCAAGCACAGAAACTGCAACACGTGGCCTCATGCCCAGGAGTGTGCCTACAGAGTAAGCAGTTAGCCTCTTACACGCTTAGCACAAGGGAGTGGTTTGCAAATCAGACACCCTTAATGTATGCCATGTATTCAGTACACCATGCACTTGTCCCCATAGGGTAGAGCTTGTTGGCCTATGTAAGTGGCACAGATTTGCATGAATAGATCCTCTTGTGTCTTGGGGTTTTGAGGGTTAATAAGAGAGTCCTGGGGCCTGTCTGCTTCAGCAGAACACTGGGGTGCATATACCATGGCCTAGACCCTAGTCCTCTTATTCAGCCACCACCTGTACTGTACAGTTCAGCATTGTCCTCAGCATCCTGCCTCCTGCCATAAATGTTCTTTCTTTGTATCCTTTTTCCAGAATATAATTATTTTTAATGTGTTTTTAGGTTTTGTCTCCCAGCCTGTGCTGACTCAGTCACCCTCGGTATCTGCCTCCCTGGGAGCCTCAGTCAAACTCCCGTGCACCCTGAGTAGTCAGCACAGCACCTACTACATTTTCTGATATCAGAAACATCCAGGAAAAGCCCCACTGTATGTCATAGATGTTAACAGTGATGGAAGCTCTGGAAAGGGGAATAGCATTCCTGATCTCTTCTCAAGCTCCAGATCAGGACCTGACTGCTACTAGGAGAATGAAAACTGACTATATCTGTGGTGTATCATGTAGCATTGGTGTATCATTTGAGTAAATCACAGTGACACAGATCCATGCAGAAGAGAGACAAAAACTCCTCTCTATTCAACTAGTGAGAATGCCACATGGCTCTCAGAAAGTCTCTGGAGTCCAAAGAATATGAGTTGTTGATTAAAATTTTACACGAAGTGACCCAGGTATTGTGTCCACCTACAAATATATATACATACATACATACACACATATATACACACACACAATATACAATATCTTTATTTTATTTATTTACTTTTAGGTGGTGTTTTGGATAAAACCCAGTGCATCATGTGTGCTAGGTGAGCACTCTACCACTGAGCCACAGTCCCAGCCCCCCCATATGCATTTTTATTCTTGCCACAAGTTCATTGGAAAACATTTCACTGGGCAAGACTCCTATGAAGTTAAGAAATCTGTGGCAATGTGTGAATACTGTGGCAGATGTCACTTCCCATACGGTGCATTTCCTCCATGGCATGGCATGCTATTGTCCTTTCTAGATTTCAATTGTGGAATTCAGTACATATATTACTGTGTCACACTGAGTTTGATTTATTATAATTTTTCAAATTATTATCATATGTTTATGAAGTACAATGTGGATTATGATGATGATGATGATGATGATGATTAGAGCCTAGTAGTTATACATAGTAGTTGTTTTTATCCCATCAAATACACATGTATGGAAATCAATTTCAGTTCATGATGCCCCACTTTTTAACTTTTTTTAATTTTAATTTTATTTTTTATATCTTCTAAGTTAGTTATAAATGACAGCAAAATGTATTTATTTTCATTGTACACAAATGTAGCACAGCTTTTCATTTCTCTGATAGTATAGATTTGCACCATATGTACAATCATACATATAACTAGGGTAATGATATCCATCTCATTCCACCATCTTTTCTATCCCCATGTCCTTTCTCCTGCCCTCCCTGCTTTGCCCAATCAAAGTTTGTCCATACTTCCTATGCCTCCCTGCTGTTATGGATCATCATACACTTATCAGTGATATCATTCAGTCTTTGCTTTTTGGGGACTCTCATAGCATGATATTTTCCAATTCCATCCATTTCCCTGAAAATGCCATAGTTTTATTATATATATTTCTTTATCCATTCATCTATTGAAGGACATCTAGGTTGATTCCATAGTTTAGCTACTGTGAATTTAGCTGCTATAAACATTAATGTGTCTGCATCACTATAGCATGCTGATGTTAAGTCCTTTAGGTATAAACCAAGGAGTGGGATAGCAGGGTCAAATGGTGGTTCCATCACAAGATTTTTAAGGAATATCCCTACTGTTTCCAATGTGGTTGCATCAATTTGCAGTGCCACCAGCAATGTATGAATGTACCTTTTCCCCCACATCCTCACCAACACTTATTTTTGCTTGTATTCTTGATAATTGCCATTCTGATTGGAATGAGATGGAATCTTAGAATAGTTTTGATTTTCATTTCTCTAATTACTAGTGAAGTTGAACATTTTTTTCTTATATTTGTTGATCAATTGTATACTTTTTTCTGTGAAGTGTCTGTTCATTTTCTTAGCCCGTTTATTGATTGGATTATTTATTCTTTGGTGTTGATTTTTTGGAGTTCTTTGTATATCCTGGAAATTAGTGCTCTATCTAATGTGCATGAAGCAAAGGCATTCTCCCACCCTGTGGGCTGTCTCTTCACATTCATGATTGTTTCCTCTGCTGAGAAGAAGATTTTTACTTTGAATCCATTCCATTTATTAGTTCTTGATTTTATTTCTTGTACTTTAGAAGTCTCTTTAAGGAAGTCAGGACCTAATCTGACAAGATGAAGATTTTGACCTACTTTTTCTTCTATTAGGTGCAGGGTCTCTTGTCTAATTCCAAGGTCCCTTGATCCACTTTGAGTTGAGTTTTGCACATGGTGAGAGAGAGTGGCTTAATTTCAACTTGCTGCATATGGATTTTCAGTTTTCCCAGAACCATGTGTTGAAGAGGCTATCTTTTCCTCAATGTATGTTTTCAGTGCATTTGCATTCCCCACTTTTCCCTCCCTTTATTTCCCTTGTCCTCTCTCAGCTGGAGAAATACCACTCTTAATGTGCTCAGAATCTCATTTTTTATAGGGTAGAGAGAAAGTGAGGCAGTGAAAATATTTAACACTGATGGAGATGTTGGGGCTATATGACTCCTTGTCCTATCCAGTGGTTCCTGGACATGTGACTTACTTTGTCCCTCCCAAAGTATATATGTTATTCAGTGTTGCTCCTTCTACACTGGGCTTTATTTCTAACTTGGTTTGTGACAACAATCAGAGGGGTTCTCCTCCAAAATTTGTAAGACATGAAGGAGATACAGAGTTCTTTCCCCTACTTTTAAGACCATTCACATTCAAAATATTAAGAAATTGTTGTTAATTCTTTCTCATTAATTGATTTTATTATTGAGACCTAATTGATGCTAAGTTTCCTTTAAAATGGAATATTACCTGGGAACTACATAGAAGTGCAATTTACCAACCTACATCTTGATGTAGACAACTGCCTTGCTGCTCAAAAAATTATATTAACAAGCTACCAGAAAATTTGTCTGACAATTACTAATTGGGTAGTTATTTTGCTTTTATACTTACGAACTTATTTTTCTGAATTTATGTATAACATGCAGTCAGAATAATCATTAATCACTAAGTTACTCCCATGTTGCAATTGATAATACCCAAAATATTCATAAAGAAATTTAAAACATCAAGCCAATGCAAAAAAAAAATGACTTAATTTCAATCTGCAGTCAAAAAACGGGAGAAATTTCTGCAAACATGACTCTTCAGAATATTGTCAGGGTTGACATGAATATCTGAATTACAGGAAAACAATCCCAGGTATGATTTCCTTCCAGACACATTTTTTATCACCCAGTTAGCTGACTCTTCTGATGCAGGACACAAAGATACAGATCTGGTGTTTGTATCTTGATATGGAGGGGCCCTAATGCATTCAGCACTGGTTGAGCAGATTAAGGGGACAACATGAGAAAAATCAGTATTAATTATTTTTTCTATTTTATCCATAGGAAATAATATTATAAACTATGATGTTGAAGAAATATACAATAATAAGGAAACAAATCATCCTACAGGAAATTACTGATATGAAAATATTATTAATATGCTATACTGCTTTTACTAACTTTTTGAAATCCAAATTTATCCTTTTGTGATTTAAATAAATAATGCAACTGATATAAAAATTCCCTCATAATTTTGAGTTGAAAGTGAAATAACAAGGCAAAAATGCAAATTGATTTATCCAGTTTATTTCCTAGTCGAGAAAGGTAATTTAGTAGAGCTCCCTACCAGTCTCTGAAACACAGCATCTTCTGGAAAAGGTTGAGACTTTCCTTCATTGCAGAGAGAAAACATCAGGTAGAATGTATGGCCTCCCGCTGAAGTGATAATGCTGGCAGGGTGCACAATACATTTTAGAAGAAACAGGCTAGAGGGAGGATATGTGCTCTGTGGATCCTGATCCATGGTCAAGACTTGTGGTTGCTCAAATCAAGTCACCAAGGATATGATTCCAACAATGCCTCCAGTTGCTGGGAAAATATGAAGTGGTAACAGGATATTATACAATAATGTAATTTATTTATGATACCCCTTAAGAAATGCCCAGTTCAATAATGGCCTTTGAGATCTACTTATTTGTTTTTAATTAATTCATATAGAAAGAAGTACATACAGAAGGAACATGGTAATACCTACAATTCATAAAACTCATTACATTTTTTTATTCTCTTTCTTTTTCTTAATCTGTGTGTGAGATTGTAATATATATATATATATATATATATATATATATATTACTGTTTGGGAAACAACTTTGCTTTTATAATTATGAACTTATTTGTGTGAATTCATTAAATTATTTTTTTACCAAAATTTTTTAAATTATCAATCTATCAAAAAGAAACGCATTTTTACCTTGAAATATTTTTTTTCTCTCAAAACTAGGATGTTTTTTGAATTTGATGCCTTTGAGAAGGAGATGCATGGTGTTCAAATACTATGTGGTTTGGGAAGAGGGGAATGTTGGTGAACACAAACTGGAAAGGACCTGGAGGACAGCAGATGACTTCAGACCACAGCTCTGACACCTGTGACAGCATCAGGGTGAGGAAGAATCAGATAAGAAGAACCGCTAATCACAGACAGATCTGAGAGTTTCTCCTCAGGCTGAGTGGCTCTTGGATCCCTGTGTGGCCATTAGACAGATGCTAGCTCCTACATAATTACCTTGCAGTAATCTCCCCAGAGTCCAGCATTGCCAGTGGCCAGCCCAAAAAGGGACTGTCAAGCAGAAATTGTCTCCCTGCAGTATTCCCTGGAAGATGTGTGAAGAGCACTTTTTTGTTGACTACCCTTGGCCTTTAGTGATCTATTCATCCTTAGGACAGAGAAAGTTCCCAGCTCTCTTTGGTTGCTACTCCACCTCGTCCCCAAATGAATTCAAAGCTGAGGTTTGAATCAGGGGTCCAGATTCCTTGCTGTCTACAATCCTTGCAGCCACTTAGACACCCCCTCTTCTGTGACCTGCATGGGCAAGAGGTCCTCAGGCCTGCAGCATCCTCTTATACCACTATATCCCCTCCTGTGCCCAATTCTTGCTGATCACATAACTTGGGATAGTCCTCGAATTCCATATATATCTCTAATGTCTCATGCATGTGAGACATCTCTAATCATATCTTAAAAATGCATGAGTAACCACTACAAAAATCAAAAAATTAATATGAATGACAGAATAAATAAATGATTGTTTTATGTCCCCTATGTCCACTATTGGTGGATTTTTTTAACTTTTGTATTTTTTACATGTGGGAGAAAATGCAACCCTGATTACCTCTGAATGTACTAAATAATTTCCACCTTTTCATACCATGGTCACAAAATGACAAATATGCATCCATATCCCAGAAGTTCCTCAGACCAGATATCTAGCCTTACCTTTGTCAGTCTCAGCAGAGGTGTTGCCTCCACCTACCTTATACTCTGGTCCATCTATCCTCTCTCACCTGAGTTTCAGTGGGCCCAGGTGTCCCACATAAAAGCCATGTGCCTTTTTATTTCACTTCCAGCCATAACAGCTACACAGAAATGTTCTCTGTTGGCTCTTTCCTTCCCCATTATCTTCTAGAATGCCCTCCCCAAACCTAACTAGAGCCAATACTCTAAAAGAGACATAATAATGGGCACAGACCTGGTTATACATCTCCAGGTAATTGAGGAAGTCACCTGGAGGACCTAAACCTTGTTTCTTCTGTACCCTGACCCTTGCCCACCTTCGCACCCATAGTTGCCACTTCTCTGCATATTGCTCTAGAAAGAGTAAACATTTCTAGTGCTTTATTGTCTTCCCCATGAACATCTGTTTCACCCTCAGTGAACTTCATTCCCACTCAGAATCCAGAGAAAATGCCCTTTCCTCAGAGACCTTCACATGAACACATCTTCTCCATTTCTGCTCCAGGCATTTTGTTCTCAGATTCATAGTGGTTTGAAGGCTCTTCTGAGTCATTTTTCCATGTTTGCCATGGAAAATAGTTCAGCACCAACAGAGGAAGATGTAACTGATGGTTACCTCAGGATTGCACCTCTGTTGTCCTTGCTAGATATTTAAGTGATACAAAAAGGCATCCAAGTAGCAAAGTGGAGGCACATTTGGTTTATTGTGAAAGAAGTTTGCTTTGAGACCAGAAGGTGGCATGACAAGAACATCTCTTAGGGCAAGAGGATTCACAGGAGATTAATCACACCTGGGCAGCCTTCAACTGACTTGAGATCCCAGAGCTGGGCCCTTTGGTTCCTGGGTGACTTGGTACACGGGTCCCTCAAGACCTGGCAGACAGCTCATGCACATAACCCCAGGTGTGGTTCCATCAGTTGGTTCCTCTTAAGTTCACTTATTAGGCAAATTAGTGCACCATGCAAGCCTTCCAGGGACTAGGACCCATGAGGGAGAGACAAAGGATCAGAATACATTTGCATGAGCTGCCCCTCCTCTGTGAGACCAGTGGGGCTAGTATAAGACAGGCCTGGGTAGCCCTACCACAGAGGTGAGGCTGAAGAAGGGGCTAGGTCCACCATGGTCTTGACTCCTCTCTTCCTCTTGCTTTTCTCTCAATGCACAGGTAGGGACAGTCTTCAGAAGCCCAATAGAGACCCTCAACCTGGGTCATTAGCCTCTGACTCAGATCCTCAAGCCACCGCCCTCTGGCTTTTCCCTTCACTATATTGTGTCTGTGTTCACAGGTTCCCTGTCTCAGCCTGTGCTGACTCAGCCACCATACATCTCTGCATCCCCGGGATCAACAGCCAAACTCACCTGCACCCTGAGCAGTGACCTCAGTGTTAGTGGTAAAAACATGTATTGGTACCAGCAGAAGCCAGGGAGCCCTCCCCAGCTCTACCTGTACTACTACTCAGACTCAGACAAGAAGCTGGGGCCAGGGGTCCCCAATAGATTCTCTGGATCTAAAGATGCTTCAACCAACACTGCATTTTTGCACATTTCTGGGCTCCAGCCTGAGGATGAGGCCAATTACTACTGTCAGGTGTATGAAAGCAGTGCTACCACAGTGGTACAGACAGATGAGGAAGTGGGACAAAAACCCTCAACCACTGAAATTCTAAGCTTATGTCACTTTTACTAGGGTAAACAAGAACCTCACTGATTTCAAAATAACACAAGATATTGGAATCTGGTTTCCATGGTGCCACAAAGGTGAAAATCATCCAGATTATCATCTGTAATTATTATCCCTCTATATTATAAAAATTTATTTAAATTGTAAAGTATGCATATGTACTATATATTACATGTATAACCATTTTAACGAACTCAGTGATTTTTCCTGTAAATTATACAATGAATTCTCTTTGGAAAAAAAGGCACCAGGAAATAAACATGTAAACAGTCATAATGCCACTGCAGAATGACACCCAGGGAGCTGTTTAGTTTTCTATTTTTGTTCGCTTTTTTAAATTCCTTAATTTTACAGTCATGCAAACAATCCATCTGAATAAAAAAAATCATATGTTTTGGTCCAAATACTTTGCTCCAAAGTAAAAGGAAGAAGAGTTTTAAGCATGAGTTTTCTTGCTCATTATATTTTCAAACCCTAATGTTAACATATTTAAATATGCCAAAGACTCAAAACATGAGAAGTATAAAATAGATTTATTTTACTTATCTAATAATTTTAAATTTGCTTGAAATAATACTCTCCTTTTAATTCCTCCAGCTCAATGATCTTAGAAACTGCACTTTAATTCAATGAGGGGTAGTTAAAATTGTAGATTAATATCCTCACATGGCTTATCCCTCCTTTCAAGAAAGGGTTTTTGAATGTTTCAGTGCAATAAAGTACAGCTGGGCTTTAGTGAATAATTGACCATGTTCTACCTTAAAAACTTTCAATATTTTTTTATTTCCATGTTAACTTTCAGGCATGTAGACTTACAGTGAACCACAGCTTCAGAATTTTTTTAATTTTCATGTCAGTATCATCATGGGCTATTTTAATCATTCCAGTAGATAATCTCATTGTTATTATAATAGGCATGCTTAGTGGCAGGTGACCTAAGGACTTCTTCTTTTGCACCTAGAGCTGCCAGCATCCAGAAATGTTTAGCTTCCATCTGAAGTCTTCTTTCCTGAATGTTAGTCATTTTAGAAAAGTTGAAGCTCAGTTTTAAGAGTTCTTCATGTGTTCTTGGTTCACATTTGGAGATACAAATAGAGAAAAGGATAATCAAAACAAGACTGTCTGTATCTATTGGTGGATTTGGGCCCAGTTGTTCCATGGAGAAGAAGAGAATTTAACTTCCTAATCTGCATTTAAGTGGAGAAAACACCCTTGTCCAGCTCTTTTTTACACTGAAGGATAGGTGGAGCTTGACCTGTGGAAAGAAAGAATCTGCAGAAATTTAACAGTTGTTCCAACTGCGAGAATCATCAGTGAAAATGGAGAGACAAATTCTCATTAAAAATCAAGCAAGTCACAAAGGGACCTACATTACAGCTAAAGGAAAGAAGAAATGAAGGAAGACAAGGATGGAGGAAGGGGGGAAATATTCCTGATTTAGAAAACATAGTCTCTCCTTCCAGTTCCTTTTTTCTCTGAAGTAATAATTCCTGATGAGGATGTTCTCTCTAATAATGTTGTTTCTTCTGTGTCTTTCAAGACCATCATGCAGTTTCTGCTTCTGGGCCCCAGGAACCCCTGGACTGGCCTTGAATGCTGTTGGCAGACCTCATGACTTAGAAAAAAATGGGAGGCAATGGACTAAGCCCTGTGTTCCTTTCTTGGTCCATGGAACCCCTATCTTCATAGTCATTCAAACCTGAGAGCTTGCAGTCATATTTTATTCCCTCTTTTCCCTGTGCTCACAGCAGAGGTGGTTATCATATTGACAGAGCCCCCTCCATCAGGACCTCTCTTCATTCTCCCTGGTTGTTACACTGCCTTGTACTTCTTCACAACCTCCTGTGATCTTCCTATCTGGTTGAATAATATTTTAGCCATCAGATTTATGCCTCAAGACAAGCTGTCTGAAAAGAGATAAATCTCCATGGACCCCATGGCATCAGTCTCTGAAGTCCTGCTCTAAGCAGAGTTAGGTTCCAAGAGGACATAAGCCCTTCTAGGGGCCTCCTATGGGGCTTACTCTGGAGCTACCATGGAAGGTACCTCCTTCATGGTTGATGTTCTTCTTCCCTGGGGACCACCCTCTTCCTTTTCTCAGTTTACCCCTGGGATCTTCATACACACCTGTAAGGAAGCAGGGCCTCTCCAAGGCCTATGTGAGCCCATGTGGAATGGTTTCCTTGTGTTTCTGTTCCACAGCAATCTACACAATCACACACCACTCCATAGCCAAAGGCCACTTGTTACTCTGTGTCTGTTCTTTCACTAGAACTAAATTATTGACTAAGTTGGGAGCACATTTTCCATTGATATTAATACTACCTTCACTGTGATTGAATGTGAAAATTATTGCAAGGGATGAATAAAACCAAACATGAATTCATGTCCTCTGTATTTCAAAATTTAAGACTTTTCTATTAGAGGTGGTTCCTTTGTGAACAGAGAACAACTACAGATTCAATGATAACTCTTCAGGAGTCTTCAAAATCCAATTTGCAATATTTAATTATAGCAGATAACCTAAACAATATAATATGTGTTTGAAAAAGATTGCCTCAGATAATTGACTATTTTATAAATTTAAGGTGCATCTATATGTTTAGTATATTTGGGTTTATACTACTTATATATCTTACAATATAAACAAATATTAATGTGAAAATACTGATTACAAATTAATATATTAAACTTTTATAAAATGGAATAACTAAATAATATAATCCAGGTATGATTTCAATTTAAAGCAGTCATAAATTACTCAATCACTGGTAAATTTATGTTTTCAAATCTGTATATATATATTATAATTTTCATAGATATGAATGTTATATTAAATTCCCAAGTGTATTATCCTTCTTATCACTAAAATGTAAATACTGTTGTTCAATGTTTATTTTTATTTTCTGGTCCTGAGGATTGTACTCAGGGATGCTTTACCACTCAGCTACATTCTCATTTCTTTTTATTTTTCATTTTGAGACAAGATCTCACTACATTTCTGAGACTGGCCTTGAACTTTAAATCCTCTTGCCTTAAACATTTGAGATGTTGGGGTTACAGATGTGTGTCATGTACCCTGACTATGTAATTTAAAATTCTGTCTATATTTGCTTTCCAATTGTATTAGAGTTGAAAAATCCACATGTCATGAAGTAATTTATATTTTTAAATAATGAAGTTTCTAGGCAGGCAGTTGTGGCCTATGGTGCACATAGAGCTGCCAACATCCAGAAAATTATTCACTTTCTCAATTAGAACAACAGACACTTGGGAAATTACTGACTTATTCACCAAACATAAACAAGACTGATTTTCCTGAAAGACCATCTGCATCCCCAACAGTGGCTAGAACAATAAGCATTTTCACTCATTTCTGAATATTTTCATGAGTCCTGCTACCTGAGGTCCTTTCAGGGCCTCTTATCCATGTGGCACTGCACGTAGTCAATGGTGGTTGATGTGGCTGTGACTGTCTCATGTTCACAAAACTGTGTCACGTGCTGACAATAAAGGTTAAGATAATTTCAACTGAGTAAGTAGAAAAGCAAGTGTCCACATATCTTGTCCTGAATGGCAGCAAACGGCAACCCAAATGATTTGCCAACTCACCTCATTTCCATGTCCAAGCTGAAAAGATCCTTGTTTGGAACAAGGTTTTGTTATGAGAATTATATGACAGATTCTGTGCAAGCTAATAAAGCCAAAAACTTTTATGTTCACTTTTTTTGATCTTGATCTTTGAGGAATTATATCACAGACAACACTTCAGTACTGAAAAGTGAGCAGTCAAGGAATTCATGCGCAGATTCACCACTGCCTCAAGGTAATATTGAGGCAGGCTGTCTCTGAGGTGCTCAGGTCACCAGATCCCAGGATGGTGTGTTTGGATGTAAGTACTAGGGAGTGTGTTTATTGAGAAGTCAGGAGGTAAGCAGAGATTTAATAAGCTGCCTGGCCCTTCCTGATGCTTTCTTCTCAGAGATAGTAGTTGTGACCTCCCACACCATCAGTATCCACCTAGACCCACCCCAAAACACCTCCTGAGCATCCCCAATTAGAGGGTGCTGATCCAGGGCCCAGGATGCAATCAGGAGTCTCTCGTTACTGCTCTGGCTCCAAGTCTGGCAGTGCAGGCTTGCTAACAAGAACTGAACTCCAGCCTGAGGGTGAGTCTGCCTCCTCCTATCAGTCTTATGACAAAAGCATCAGTGGCCCAGGCCCATGGGAAAGAGACAAAACAGCCCCTTCTTCATCTACCAAAAGAACTAACATGCAGCATGTTGCTTCTCTTCAGGCCAGGCCTGTGACTTCTTCTGCTGCCACTATTGAGGGCTTCGCTGAGTCTCCAGGCACTGTCTGGGAATGCGAAGCCTTCTTTCCTGCGTCCTAGATTGATTCACAGCAACATTTTCTTAGGAAATGTTCTCCATAGAAACAGAAATTCCTGCTCTTCTTTAACTTGATGAGCACAACTGGATCCAATGATCTCTTTAGCTCGAAGTTTAGGTGATGAGGCAGCCAGACCAACCGTGGTCAAGTCAGACTTTACCTCTGATGAGGAATCCATTCTTCCCTATTGCCCGGAGTTCCAGAGCTGTGTCATCCTCTCCTTGTCCCTCATTATGTCCTCCAGTGATTCTTGTTATAGACTATGTTTTATACTACTTTTCCTATTGTGGAATATTTGACAGATAATGAACCACCCAGGATTGAAAGGTTATACAAATTTCGAGATATGTGCACGCATTTGAAAACATCAGCACATAAAGTCAAGGAATCCACCCCACCACACAGGCCTCGTGTTCCCTTTGGCTAGTCTCCATCTATCTCTTCTAACAGCATCTCCAAGGCATCCAGTGACTTGCTCTCTGTGATATTTGTTCAGTTTTTTACTTTTTTAAAGTTTTATTAATGGAATCATACAGCAGGTATTCCTTCCTCAATGTCTTCCTTTACCCTTCAAACTGCTTTTGAGTGTCTTCCATGATGAGTTGAATTGCACTTCATCCTACTGAGGACACACCATGATCTTTATGGTCCCTGCACGCTTCTTCCTTCATGGATCTTTATGCAGCTCACATGTAAGTCAAAATATATTTTATGACTCATCAGAATAGAAGAAAATATGATTCATCCTGATTATATTCATATTTCTTGTGGTTATTAAATAAATATTTTCTTAGAGCCCCAAACCTATTCAGTCCTCCAGGCATTTGTTCTTCCTGCTCCGATGGATGATCAGACCTGCTTACATATTACTCCATTTTTATTCACATTTAAGCAGTGCTAAACTTTTATTCCTAATTTCTAGGGGGCATTTTTTGGATACTGGTGATTGAACTCAGGGGACCTTATCACAGAGCTATATTCACCAGCACTATTTAATTTTATACTGAGACAAAGTCATTCATTCTAAATTGCTTAGGACATTGTTAAGTTCCTGAAGCTATTCTTTAACTTGTGGTCTTCCTGCCTCAGACTCCCAAGTCACCACCATGCCTGGCTAGAGGTCATCATGTGTTAATTATTTTAGTGTTGTAATGACATTGCCACAGGCTATGTAAATTATGAGCACTATAAGTGCACATGTTTCAGCATAACAACTGGCATCTTGGAATGCTTTTGTGCTGTGTCATAATAGGTAGAAGAGAAAATGGGGACACAAAGAGAAAATTGGCCTGAATTACTTCTTTATATCTGGACACCTTTTCTGCCATAACTAATCACATTCTTTTACTTTTATTTTTTTCACATATACACACATATATACATATGATTATATATGATTTCTTATGTTTGTTCCTTTTAGTTATACATGACAGTATAACATATTTTGACATGTCAAAAATAAATAAAGCTAAATTTCCTATGTTTGTGGTTGTAATTGAGGAGGAGTTACACTGGTTGTGTATTCATATATGAACATAGGAAAGTTTGGTCTTTCCCATTCCTATTTTTCATCCTTTCTACCCACTCCCCTCTGTTCAATCCAGTGAACCTCCACTTCTCTCTCCCCGTTACTTATTGTGTGTTAGTATCCACATGTCAGAGAATATTCAGCCTTTGGATTTTTGATTTTGGCTTATTTCATGTGGCACGATGGTCTCCAATTCCTTCCACATACCAGTAAATGCCATAATTTCATTCTCCTTCATGACTGAGTAATATTCCATTGGGTACATGTACCACATTTTTTTTCTTTTTTTCTGGGCAGGGGTACTGGGCATTAAACTCAGGGGCATTCAACCACCAAGCCACATTCTCAGCTCCATTTTGTATTTTTTTTAGAGACAGAGTCTCACTGAATTACTTAGCACTTTGATTTTGCTGATTTGGCTCTGAACATGTGATCCTTTTGCCCCAGCTTCCCAAGCTACTGGAATCACAGGTGTGTACCACCACACCCAAGTTGTACCACATGATTTTTATCCATTCATTGTTAAAAAGCACTCGTTTTGGTTTCATAGCTTAGCTATTGTGAATTGAGCTGCTATAAATATTGATATGGCTGCATCACTATAGTATGCTGATTCTAAGTCCTTTGGGTATATGCAAAGGAGTGGGATAACTGGGTCAAATTGTGGTTCCATTCCAATTTTTCTAAAGAATCTCCAAACTGCTTCGCAAACTGGTTGCACCCATTTGCAGTACCACTAGCACTAAAGAGTGTACCTTTTTTGGCAATATCCTCACCAAAATTTAATATTATTGTATTCTTGATAAATGCTATTCTGACTGGAGTGAGATGAAATCTCAGTGTAGTTTTAATTTGCATTTCTCTAATTGATAGTGATGTGGAACTTATTTTTTTATATATTTGTTTTCCAGTCACATTTTTTTCTGTGATGTGTCTGTTCAGTTCATTTACCAATTTATTAATTGGGTTATTTGTTTGTTTGTTTGTTTTGTGTGTGTGTGTGTGTGTGTATTACATTTGTTGAGTTCTATATATATCATGGAAATTCATGTTCTATCTGAGTTAGAGGTGGCATAAGTTTTCTCTGATTCTCAAGGCTCTCTCTTCATTTTCTTGTTTCCTTTGCTCTGAAAGTTTTTAGTTTGATACCACCCCATTTGTTGATTCTTAATTTTACTTCTTGTGCTTTAGGAGTCTTGAGGAATTTGATTCCTCAGCTGACAGGATGGAGAGTTATGCTTAATTTGTTTTCTAATAGGCACAGGGTCTCTGTCCTAATGCCAAAATCCATCATCCACTTTGAGTTTTGTGCAGGTGAGAGACAGGGATTTAATTTCATTTTGATGCATATGGATTTTTAGTTTTCCCAGTACCATTTATTGAAGAGGCTATCCTTTTTTATGGATTTAATTTTTTTTTTATTTAGAAGAGGCTTTCTTTTCTCCAATGTATGTTTAGGGTGTGTTTGTCTAATATGAGATGACTATATATCTCTGTTTTTTTATCTGTGTATTTTGTTCTGTACCATTGGTCTTCATGTCTGTTTTAGTGCCAATACAATGCCATTTTTGTTACTATAGTTCTGTAGACTAAAGTAAGGTTTGATATTTTGATGCCTCCTTCAGTTTTCTGAGAATTTCTTTGGCTATTATAGGCCTTTTATGTCTCCAAATGAATTTTACAACAGTTTTTTTTTATTTGTACAGAAAACATAATTGTGATTTTAATAGAAAATGCCTTGAATTTTTTATATATTTTTTGTAGTATGGCTATTTTGACAATATTAATTCTGCCCATCTGAGAACATTGGAAGCCTTTCCATTTCTAAGGTCTTTTTCAAGTTTTTTTTTTTTCTTTAGTGTTCTGTAGTTTTAATTGTAGATATCTTTTACCTCTTTTGTTTTATTCTCAAGTATTTGATTTTATATTATTTGTAAGGATATTGTGAATGGGATAATTTTCATGATTTCTCTTTCAGATGATTCATCATTAGTGTGTAGAAATGTAATTGATTATGGGTGTTAATTTTATATCCTGCTACTTTTATGAATTTGTTTATGAGTTCTAGAGAATTTCTAGTGAAGTTTTGGGGGATTTTCTAAATATAAAATCATGTCTTCAGCAAATAAAGTTAGTTTAATTCTATTCCTTTTCATATCCCTTTAATAGTTTCTTATAATTGCTCTGGCTAGGGGTTCAAAGACTATGTTGAATAGAAGTGGTGAAAGAGGGAATCTATGTGTTTTTTCAGTTTTTAGAGGAAATGATTTCAGTTTTTCTTTATTCAGAATTATGTTGGCCTTGGTTTTAGAATTTATATTGTTTTTACAATGTTGATTTATAGTCTTACTATCCTAAGTTTTTGCAGTGCTTTGAACATGAATGGATGCTGAATTTTGTCCAATGTCTTTTCTTCATTCATTGTTTGTCCAATGTCTTTTCTTCATTCACTGTTGTCTTTAAGTCTATTGATGTGATAATTTACATTAATTGATTTCCATATGTTGAACCAACCTTGCATCCCTGGGCTGAACCCAAATTCATCATTGTGCACTACCTTTTAATACGTTTTTGTATTTTGCCTGTATTTTATGAGGGATTTGTGCTTCTATGTTAATCAGGGATATTGGTCTAAATTTTTCTTGATGTTTTTTGTTTTTGTTTTTGTTTTTAAATCAGGGCTATTCTAGCTTTATAGAATGTGTTTGGAAGGGTCTGTCCTTTCTTTATCATGAAATAATTTGAGGAGGTTAATGTTAGTTCTTGGAGGTCTGGTAGTATTGGCTAAGAATCAATCTCATTCTGGGCTTTTATTTTTAGGTAGGCATTGGATGGTGTCTTCAACTTCATTGCTTGAAATATATCCATTTAAATTTTGGTATGTCCTCCTGATTCAATCTGGTTAAATCATAAATACCTAGAAATTGGACGATCTCTTCATGATTAGAAAATGGATTACTGGATTATAGATTTTTAAAAGGAATTTCTAATTATCATGTATATTTTAATAATGTCCATCCTGATATACATTTTTTCATCACAAATTTTAGTTATTTGTTTTTTTTTCTTTTTTCTTCATTATCTTGCCTAAGTGTTTACTAATTTTATTTATTTTTTAAATAAATAAAATTTTTTAAATAAATAAAAAAATTGACAAAACTAAAAGTTGGTTCTTCAACAGACCCTTAGCTATGCTAATGAAGAGAAGAAGAGAGAGAACTCAAATTACTAGCATACAGAATGAAAAAGGAAATATCACAACAGACACTACAGAAATACAGAAGATAATGAGAAATTATTTTGAAACCTTATACTCCAATAAAATAGAAGATAGTGAAGGCATTGATAAATTTCTTAAGTCATATGATCTGCCCAAATTGAGTCAGGAGTATACACACAACTTAAACAGACCAATATCAATCGAGGAAATAGAAGAAGCCATCAAAAGACTACCAACCAAGAAAAGCCCAGGACCGGATGGGTATACAGCAGAGTTTTACAAAACCTTTAAAGAAGAACTAATACCAATACTTCTCAAGCTATTTCACGAAATAGAAAAAGAGGGAGTACTTCCAAATTCATTCTACGAGGCCAACATCACCCTGATTCCTAAACCAGATAAGGACACTTCAAAGAAAGAAAACTACAGACCAATATCTCTAATGAACATAGATGCAAAAATCCTCAATAAAATTCCAGCAAATCGGATACAAAAATATATCAAAAACATTGTACACCATGATCAAGTAGGATTTATCCCTGGGATGCAAGGCTGGTTCAATATACAGAAATCAATAAATGTAATCCACCACATCAATAGACTTAAGGATAAAAACCATATGATCATCTCGATAGATGCAGAAAAAGCTTTTGACAAAATACAACATCCCTTTATGTTCAAAACATTAGAAAAACTAGGGATAACAGGAACTTACCTCAACATTGTAAAAGCTATTTGTGCTAAGCCTCAGGCTAGCATCATTCTAAATGGAGAAAAATTGAAGGCATTCCCTCTAAAATCTGGAACAAGACAGGGATGCCCTCTCTCACCACTCCTATTCAACATATTTCTCAAAACCCTGGCCATAGCAATAAGACAGATGATAGAAATTAAAGGCATAAAAATAGGAAAAGAAGAACTGAAATTAGCAGTATTTGTGGATGACATGATCCTATACCTAACAGACCCAAAAGGTTCTACCAAAAAACTTCTAGAACTAGTAAATGAATTCAGCAGAGTGGCGGGATATAAAATCAACACTTATAAGTCTAAGGCATTCTTGTATATCAGTGACAAATCCTCTTAAAGGGAAATCAGGACAACCACCCCATTCACAATATCCTCAAAAGAAATAAAATATTTGCGAATCAACCTAACAAAAGAGGTGAAAGTCCTTTACAATGATAACTACAGAACACTAAAGAGGGAAATAGAAGAAGACCTTAGAAGATGGAAAGATATACCTCATTCATGGATAGGCAGAACTAATATCATTAAAATGGCCATACTGCCAAAAGTACTCTATAGGTTTAATGCAATGCCAATCAAAATCCCAATGGCATTCCTCGCAGAAATAGAAAAAGCAATCATGAAATTCATCTGGAGAAACAAGAGACCCAGAATAGCTAAAGCAATTCTAAGCAGGAAGAGTGAATCAGGCAGTATAGCTATACCATACTTCAAACTATACTATAGAGCAATAGTAACAAAAACAGTATGGTACTAGTACCAAAACAGGTGGGTAGATAAATGGTACAGAATAGAGGACACAGAGACCAATCCACAAAATTACAACTACCTTATATTAGACAAAGGTGCTAAAAGCATGCAATGGAGAAAGGATAGCATCTTCAACAAATGGTGCTGGGAAAATTGAAAATCCATATGCAAAAAAATGAAATTGAATCCCTTTCTCTCAGCATGCACAAAATTTAACTCAAAATGGATCAAAAAACTAGGAATCAAACCAGAGACTCTGCATCTAATGGAAGAAAAAGTTGGCCCTAATGTCCATCTTGTGGGAGCGGGCTCCAAATTCCTTAATAGGAAACCTATAGCACAAGAGTTAAAATCAAGAATCAACAAATGGGACATATTCAAACTAAAAGCTTTTTCTCAGCAAGAGAAATAATAAGTGAGATAAATAGGGCACCTACATCCTGGGAAGAAATTTTTACCCCTCACACTTCAGATAGAGCACTAATCTCCAGAGTATACAAAGAACTCAAAAAGTTAAACAACAAAAAAACAAATAAACCAATCAACAAATGGGCCAAAGATCTAAACAGACACTTCACAGAGGAAGATATACAATCAAAAAGTTCACAAAAAAAATGCTCACCATCTCTAGCTATCAGAGAAATGCAAATTAAAACCACCCTAAGATACCATCTCACTCCAGTAAGAAAGGCAGCCATTATGAAGTCAAACAACAACAAGTGCTGGCAAGGATGTGGAGAAAACGGTACATTCCTACATTGCTGGTGGGACTGCAAACTGGTGCAGCCAATTTGGAGAGCAGTATGGAAATTCCCTGGAAAGCTAGGAATGGACCTACCATTTGACCCAGCTACTCCCCTTCTAGGACTATACCCAAAAGACCTAAAAAGAGCATACTACAGGGACACAGCTACATCAATGTTCATAGCAGCACAATTCACAATAGCTAGACTGTGGAACCAACCCAGATGCCCTTCAACACATGAATGGATTAAGAAATTGTGGCATTTATACACAATGGAATATTACTCAGCAGTAAAAAAATAACAAAATCATGGCATTTGCAGGGAAATGGATGGCACTAGAGCAAATTATGCTAAGCGAAGTTAGCCAATCCCTAAAAAACAAATGCCGAATGTCTTCACTGATATAAGGGACATGACTCAAAACAGAGTAGGAAGAAAGAGCATGAGAAGAAGATTACCACGAAATAAGGAAAAGAGGAGGGAGGAAAGGGAGGGAGAAGGGGAAATGCATGCAAGACGGAAGGAGACCCTCATGGGTTCACAAAATACATATACAATGGTTTGAGGGGGAAGGGAAGGGGAAAAAAAAGAGAGAGAGGTAAGTGTCACAGTAGTAGGGGTAGACAATAGGGATGGGAGGGGAGGGGAGGGGAGGGCAGGAGAATACAACTGACACTAGGACTGCTGTATGTATACACATGGATGTATAACCAACGTGATCCTGCAGTCTGTACATGTGGAAAATGACAATTCATACCCTATTTGAATCAAATGTATGATATGTCAAGATCATTGTATTGTCTTGAATAACTAATAAAAAAATAAATAAAAACTAAATAACTTTTTGTATCTTCTATTTTTAGATTATTTTGTTTTGATTTTATTGATTTGAATCTGATTTTAATTATTTCCTGTTTTCTATTGCTTTTATGTTGATTTGTTCTTCTTTTTCCATGGCTTTGTGATGGAATATTAGATTATTTGGTGACTTTCTATTCTTTTACAGAATATGCTCAATGATATGAACTTTTCTCTTAGAACCAACTTCATAGTGTCCCAGAGACTTTGATAAGTTTTATCACAATGCTCACTTATGTCTACATATTTTTATTTTATGCCTGTTTTCTTTTACTATATTTTAGTCATTCAATACATAACATTTTCCCCAGGTGTTAGAGTAGCCTCTATTTTTTGTTTTATCACTTTTTTCTTATTTCATTCTATTACGATCTGATCAAATGCAAGGTGTTATCTTTTTTTTTTTTTTTTTGTATTTGTTAAAGAGTTGTTTTGTGTGGCCTATGTTCTTTTTTTCTTTTTAGTCTAGGATCCATGTGCCACTGAGAAAAAAAAATATTATCTAGTTATTGATGGATTAAATATTCTATATATGCCCATTAAGTCTAAATTGTTAATTTTATTCTTTCCTTTTGTAGCTTTTTTATTTATTTACTTATTATTATTATTATTATTATTATTATTATTATTATTATTATTTTGTGTGTGTATCCATCTGGTGGTGTGAGAGGTGTGTTAAAGTCACCCAGTATTTTTGTCTTGTGGTTTATTTGAGTTTTGAAATTATGAAGGATTTGTTTGATGTACATAGGTGCTCCACTGTTTTGGACATAAATATAGTTTTTATGTCTTGTTGATGTATATTTCCCTTAAGCAGTATAATATGTTCTTGGTCCCTTTGATCATCTTTGGATTGAAGTCTACTTTATCTGAGATGAGAATAGAAATCCCTGCTTTTTTAAACAACATCTATGTGAAGAATATATTTTCCCATTCTTTTACCTTCAATCTCTGAATGTCTTTGCTTTGCTTATGTAGTGAGTCTCTTGGAGGCAGCATATTGTTGGGTTTTGTTTTGTAATTCAATCTGCCAGTCTATGGCTTCTGATTGGAGAGCTTAGTACATTTACATTCAATATTATTATTGAGGTATGATTTTTGTTCCCTGTCAATTTGATTTATTTTTTGTTTGTTTGTTTTTGCCCTGTCCTCACTGATCTCTGGGTCATTTTCTTTTGCAGGATCTTGGGCCCAAATAGCATCTGTTTTTTGTGTACACTGTTACACTGTTCTTCCCCAGCAGCACTGGAAACATTGGGGGCTACTCTGGGAACTATTACCAGCAGAGACTAATCAGTGCCCCTGCCACGTCATAATCAGGAATATTCTAAACAACTCTAGGTTCTCTGGGGCCATCAACATTTCCTCCAATTCAGCCTCCATGTCCAACAGTAATCTGCAACCTGACAATGAGGTTGACAATTACTGTCAGTCATATGGTAAAAGCAACACTAACTCAGTGACACAGGCCCATGGGGAAGTGAAAAGAACACTCCTTGGATCATCTCACCCTTAGCCCAGAGTCTATCCCTAATCAGGAGGGTTAACCCTTCTTTTCCCCCACCCAAATCCTGAAGATAGGAGTGTCCACTCTATTTACTCTATTTTGTTTTCTCAATAACAGTATCTTTTTAAAATATGTTTTGGTTCTTTATAGTTATACATGATAGTACAATGTATTTTGTCATATTATACATACATGGAGTACAACTTATTGTAATCAGGATCCCGTTATGTTGTTGTACATGAGGTGGAGTTACCCTGGTTGTGTATTCAATGACAAAGCTAAGAAAGTTATGTCTGATTAATTCCACTATCTTTTCTACTTTCATCCCTCCCCTCTTCCCTTAATTCTCTGCTGTCTAATACAAAGTACTTTTAGTCTTCCCTCTCTATTCTCACTTGTTGTGGGCTAGGATCCACATATTATAGAGAACATATGGCCTTTAGTTTTGGGGGATTGACATTTCTTTCAACATGATATTGTCCAGTTCCATCCATTTATGAACAAATACCAAAATTATATTACTCTTTATTGCTAAGTAATATTCCATTGTGTATATATACCACATTTTCTTTAATCATTCACCCCTCAAAACTTCACTAGAAATCCTCTAGAACTCATGTTCCACTGCTTTACTGTTGTGAATTGAGATGCTGTAAACATTGATGTGGTTGTGGCACTGTGGTATGTGATTTTATGTCCTTTGATTATGAGTGGGATAACTGGATAAAATGGTGGTTCCCTTCCAAGATATCTAAGGAATCTCCATCCTGCTTTCCATAGTGGTGCCAGCAATTTGCAGTCCCACCAACAGTTTATGAGAGGAAATTTTCCCCCACATTCTTGCCAACATTTATTATTACTTGTGTTCTTGATATTTGCCATTGTGACTGGAGTGAGGTGGAATCTCAATGTAGTTTTAATTTGCATTTCTCTAATTGCTAGAGATGTGAAATCTTTTTTCATATATATTTTTGACCATTTGTATTTCTTCTTCTGAAGACCCTGTTCATTTCCTTTGCCTTTTAATTGATTAGATTATTTGCTCTTTTTTTGGTGTTAATTTATTTTAGTTCTTTGTATAATCTGGAGATCAATGCTGTATCTGAGGTACAGGTAGCAAAGATGTTCTCCTATTCTGTAGTTCCTCTGTTCACATTCTTGATTGTTTCATTTGAAGTGATGAAACTTTTTAGATTAATACCATCTCATGTATTGATTCTTAATTGTACTTCCTGCACTTTAGCCATCTTGTTGAGGAAGTGCTAAGCCAACATGATGGAGAGTTGGGCCTATTTTAATGCCTTGGTCCTTGATCCACTTTGAGTTGAGTTTTGTTCAGGGTGACAGTTAGGGGTTTTATTTTATTTTACTACATACAAATTTCCACTTTTTCCAGCACCATTTGTTGAAGAGGTTATCTTTTTTCCAATATATGTTTATGACAACTTTGTTTAGAATGAGGTAACTGTATTTGTGGGGGTATGTCTCTGATTATTCCATTATGTTCCATTGGTCTTTATGTCTGTTTTGGTGCCAATAACATTTGGTTACTGTTTCTGTAGTAAAAGTTAATGTCTGGTATTGTGATGTCTCCTGCATCACTTTTCTCACTAAAGATTGCTTTTTCTATTCTGGACCTATTATTTTTCTAAATAAACTTCATGATTACTTTTTCTGTTTCCATGGAGAGAGAGAGAGAGAGAGAGAGAGAGAGAGAGAGAGAGAGAGGATTTTTTAATATTTATTTTTTAGTTTTCGGCAGACACAACATTTTTGTTTGTATGTGGTGCTGAGGATCCAACCCGGGCCGCACGCATGCCAGGCCAGCATGCTAACGCTTGAGCCACATACCCAGCCCCATCACTGGGATTTTGAAATAAATTGCATTAAATCTAAATAGTGCCTTTGGTAACTTGGTTATTTTGACAATATTAATTCTGCCTCACCAAGAACATGAGAGATCTTACCATATTCTGTGGTCTTCTTCACTCCTTTCTTTAATATTGTATAATCTTACATTTTAAAGGCCTTTAATCTCTTTTGTTAGATTGATTCCCAAGTATTTTATTTTTCTTTTGAGGCTATTGTGAAGGGGATACTTTTCCTGACTCCTCTTTTACCTGACACATCATTGGTGTAGGGAATGCAACTGATATATTGGTGTTGATTTCATACCCTGCAACTTTACTGAATTCATTTACGAGTTCAAAAAACACTTATTGTAGTTGTGGGGTCTTCTAAATATAGAATCATGTCATTGCCAAATAGGAATAATTGAGATTTTCTTTTCCTATTCATGTGCCTCCATTTTTTTTTCTAATTGGTCTGACTAGGGTTTTAAGGACTGTGTAGAATAGGAATGACAAAAAGAGTACATTCTGTCTTGTTCCAGATTTCAGGAGGAATTATTTCAATTTTTTCTCCATTTAGAATAATGTTTCCCTTGGTTTTAGTGTATGTTTTTTTACCACGTTGAGGTACATTTTTACTATCCCAAGTTTTTCTAGTGTTTTTAGTGTGAATAAATTTTGCCTCTGGCATTTTCTAAATATTGAGATAATCATGTGGTTCCTGTTTTAAGTCTATTGATTTGTGAGTTTTGTTTTTTGATATCTGTATGTTGAAAGAAACTTGCATCCCTGGAATGAAACAAATTTGATGTTACTACACTAACTTTTAAATATGTTTTTGTATGTGTTTTGCAAAAATTTTATTGAGAATTCTTGCACCTATGTTCATCAGGGATACTAGTCTTAAATTTTCTTTCTTTGATGTGTTTTTGTCTGTTTGGTATCAGGTTGATACTATGTTCTTAGAATGAATTTGGAAGTCTCCCCCTGCCCTTCTATTTTATTGAATATTGTGTGTATTTGTTATAAGGTTTTCTTTGAAGGTCTGGTAAAACTTGGCTGAGAATTCATCTAGTCCTGGGCTTTTCTTTGTTGGAAAGCTTCTGATGATATATTCAATTTCATTTTTTGTAATTGATCTGTTTAATTTTGTATGTCTTCTAAACTCAATTTGGTAGGTCAAATGTCTCTAAAAAATTTTCTCTGACTTCAAGATTTTATCTTTTATTGGAGTATAGATTTTTAAAATAGCTTCTGATTATCATCTGTATTTCAATGGTGTTCATGTTGATGTTTCCTTTTTTATCACCAATTTTAGTAATTTGGGTTTTCTCTCTTTTCTTCTTTGTAAGCTCGACTAAGGGTTTATCAATTATATTTAATTTTCAAAGAGCAAACTTTTTGTTTCATCACTTTTTTTTTTCAATTCCATTTATTTCGGCTCTGATTTTAATTATTTTCTGTCTTCTTCTGTTTTGGTGTTGGTTTGTTCTTCCTTTTTTGGGCTTGGGATGTAAAGTTAAGTTTTTTTCATTTGGTGATTTTCTATTCTTTAAAGGAATAATCTGAATGTACTGCAATTATCTCTTAGAACTCTTTCCAGAGATTTTGATATGTTTTGTTGTGCTTCTAAATAAATATCTTCTTATTTCATCCTTGATTTTTTCAGCTATCCATTGTTCATTCGATAGTGTATTATTTAGTCTCCAGGATTTAAAGAAGCTTTATTTTTTCATTTATTTATAATTTTATTAAATTATTATCTGAAACAATGAAATGTATTTGCTCTGTGTTATTTGTATTTGCTACAAATTGCTTTGTAGCCTAACATATGGTCTATTTAGAGGATGAACCAAGTGCTGCTGAGAAGAAAGTGCATTCAGTCATTTTTGGATGAACGAGTTCTCAAATGTATTTTTTGTCTAATTTATTAATTGTATTTTTTAGTTCTATAGCTTTTTTATTTACTTCTGTTTTGAAGATCTATCATTTGGTGAGAGAAGAATGTTGAAGTCACCCAATATTGTTGTGTTGTGATCTATTTGATTCTTAAGATTGTGAAAGGTTTATTTGATGTACATAAATGCTTCATTGGTTGGGATATAAATATTTAAGATTGTTGTGCATTTTTGATGTATAACTTCCTTAAGCAGTATAAAATACCCTTCTTTGTTCCTTCTGACTGATTTTGAATAGAAATCCACTTAATCTGAGAGAAGAATAGGAACCCCTCCTTGATTACAGAATCCATATAAATGATAAGTTTTTTGCCATCCTTTCACTTTCAGTCTGTTGATGTCCTCCTTGCCCATTAGGTGAGTCTCTTGAAGACAGCTTATTGTTGGGTATTGTTTTTTAATCCAATCTTCTAGCCTATGACTTTTGATTGATGAGTTTAGGCCATTTATATTTAGTGTTATAATTGAAAAATTATTTTTATTCCCTGTTATTTTAAATTATTTCTGTTTTTAAACATGAATTAGCTTTTCTTTTGTTTGACTATTCTGTGCTTTTAGTGTAGTTCCTCCCTTTGCTGGTTTTTAGTTTTATTTTTAATTTCTTCTTCATGAAATACTTTGTGAAGAATGTTTTGTAATTTAGGCTTTTTAGTTGTAAATTCTTTTAACTTTTTTTATCATGAAAAGTTATTATTTTATTTTCAAATTTGAGATTTAGTTTAGCAGGATATATGTTCTTGGTTGGCATCCATTTCTTTCAGGACCTGGTGTGTTATTCTATTTAGGTTGAAAAATCAGCTGAGTTGTGAGTTAGTTTCTCTCCAAATATGATTTGATGTTTTTCTCTGGCAGCCTTTAGAATTCTATCATTATTCTTTGTTAAGCATTTGCATAAGAATGTGCTTTCATGTAGGTCTGTTGTAATTTTGCATATTTGTATGCTTCCTGTATTTAATTTTTTATTTCATGCCTAAGGTTTGAAAAAGTTCAAAATTATTTTATTGAAAGTACTGTTAATTTCTCTGGTTTGTATCTCTGAGACTTTATCTATCTCAATAAATGTTATGATTGTTTCTTTTTTTTATTTTATCCCATATTTCTTGGAAGTTCTGTTCATGGTCTCTTAATATCTTTTCTCTGTGGTGAACAGTATTTTCAAAATTATATATTTTGTATTCATTGCCTAAGACTCTGTCTTCCATGTGATCTAGTCTGCTGGTGATACTTTATAATGACTGTTTTATTGATTTCTTGTTTTGAGGATGTCTTCTTGATTTTTTCAGCATATCTATCTCTTTATTAAAGTGATATTTTGCTTTTTGTATTTTCTCCCTTATATCATCTTTTTCTTTGCAGATCAATTTAACTTTGAATAATCTAAAATTATTCTCTGATATTTATTCCACTGTTATGTCAATGGATTCTGTTTTTGACATATTTTGCTTTGTTTGAGATGATTTTTTTCTCTTGCTTATTCATGTTGTTTGTGTGCCTATCTAATAGTTGTTATTGGGGCAGTAGTATTTCTATTTTGAGGAATTATAGTGTCCCTGAATATTTCCAGTACCTCACGACTTACAGGTAACAGATAATACTAACAACTAATGCAAACAATTTATCACATTACACCAAATAGTTATAGCAATAAAACCTGCAATGTTTAGTGTTACAATACTCAGAAATGACATGATCAGTTATTGCCCATGATAAAATGGCCAGTTTTACACAAGGGTTCAAAGTTTTACATGATGACCAAAAATAGAAGAGAAATGATGTAAGATGTAATAAATATGATGGAGGAAGAGAAAAATAGAGGTGAAAATAAAGAAAGAATGGAGGAATGAACAATAGAGATCGGCTATAAGCAGAGGAAGAGAGAGCAAGTGTCTTTAGGAAACCAATAAGTGAGAGAAAAAACTGTAAAAATTTTATATATATATATATATATATATATATATNAACAACTATTAGATAGGCACACAAACAACATGAATAAGCAAGAGAAAAAAATCATCTCAAACAAAGCAAAATAAAAATATGAAAAAGAAAAAAGTTTACAAGAACAAAATTGGTACATACTAATTGAACAGCTTAGTCCTCAAAATATTGATCCATGAAAAATAGTACCTTTAAATAAAATTGTAGAAATAAGAATAGAGATATATGAATACGTATAAGTGTCCAATTAAAGATAAAGTTATTTAAGAGGAAAAACAGAAAAAGAAAAGATGGGGCAGTAGACAAGGGTTTGTATATTGAAGAGGTGAGTATATGAAGAGGCAACACCGGGTTGTTTATAGGAGGGGAACAAAAAATAGAAGTAAAATAATTAAAGGAATAGTGATAAAGAAAAATAGTGTTTGGCTGTTTGCAAGAAAAAGATAAGTAGAAAAAAAGAAAGACAGAGTGGTAAAAGGGTCTATAGCAAGTCAATCCAAAATATACTAATGAAAAACCTAACCATTAAAAAAATACAGAGCAAAAAAAAAAAGAGCTATTTTCAAGAAATGCTAAAAACAACAAAAAACAAATATGTGCATGTGCAAATGTATAAATGTCCATCATATGTCAATCAGTACACATTCAAAAAAATCAAAACATAATACTATCAACAAAAACAAAATAGCAAAATTGTCAATGAGAGCTTTTCCTGCTGTCTGTGCCAAACTGCCTTCCTGTTTCTCAGCTTCCCTTCTCAGAGAGATAGTGAAAGGAGCTCTTTAAAATGTATGAAGCTTGAATTCCAGGATATTGTTGTCTTTGGGATCTGTGTAATGAGTTGCTGAAAATGAAGCTCCCAGGGGTAAGGATATGGTCTGATATTACCCATGGTGTTTTATTATGTAGGAAGTTTTCTGCATCAATCAATCAACACATTTTAGGACTGTATTCCACAATTATCTGCATGGCATCACCTCTGGGGTGGAGGAGTTGGTTCTTCATCAGCTGTGTTTTTGGGGATACTGCATTTTTTTGGAGGTTGGGGCTTCTCAAGGACTGGGTTAAGTCTCTCCACCCTGTTCAGTTACTCCCTGCAACTGGTTATATATGCTGCTGATTCAATGAAATGGAGGATGGAGGAGTGGGATTTCTCTGGCCTCCTGTTGAAAAAAAAAAGAACCCCCAGACAGTATTTAGTAATTAACTCCCAAGGGCTTGTGACTAATCCTGATATTCAAATTCTGGCAAGATGGTTTCTTTAAGCAGCCCTGGAATATTGCTTGATTATTAATTAGTTTAATGACTGATAAACCATGTAATCATGACTCTTCCATGTAGAAACAGAATAGGCATCTGCTCTTTCTGCCCAGCTCACTACTCCTCCACATTACCTGTGAAAACACCCTGTCAGGAGAAAAGCATTGGCACTAACTGTGATGATTTTGATACTTTCTAAGTTACATGAATATATTCAAAAAACCTCTAGGTGTGGCCATTATTCAATAAAAATTTTAAATCTTTGCATAGGCATATAATTCTTGAATGCAGGAAAGAATCTCTCTGGGGTCTATGGTAGTGAGAGGAAGAAAATTTGGTTCATGCACAGCTGTGGAGGTGACAGTAGCTTGGGCTCTGGGAACTTAGTGTGGTCACCTGTAGATAGCAAAATCCATGCTCTGTTCCTCTCACTGTCCCTCTAAGATCTCAAGCTCTTTCATGATTATGGTTCCTAACTCATCCAGGTTAATTATTTTAACTTTAATGTTAAAAAATATATATCAATGGATTTGGAAAATATCTGGAGATATTGGAATCCTCAAACATTCTCTTGGAAATGTCAAATGTTGCATTCCACATGGATAGAAATTAGCAGATCCTTAGAAATTTAGTATAGAATTTCTATGTGACTCAACAATTTTACTGTAGATATATGCTCCCCCAGATATGGAAACATGCATTTGACCCCAAATTTGTATGCAAATGTTCATAACCACACTATGCATAAAAAGTAAAATAGATGTGATTTAAATTTCATCAGAAAATAAATGGATAAATACTATGACCTGCACAGCTGAACCCCAGAAACTGGTGAGAGGAGATGGGGGACTAAGAAAAAAAAACATTTAGAGATAAAAGCAGGATCATGTGGTAATCTGACTTCTGATTGAGAACAGTGACCCTGAACTGGCTCCACACATTTATTATATAATTTTACCACCAGAAGTTACTTTTGAGAAAGTTTCTACAAGGCAGACAGATTTAAAGGTAACAGTACTGATGAGGCATTATGCTTATCTTGCTATGCTAAGAATCCTCTATCCCTGGGTGCTGTTCTCTTAGTTTCCTGGTTAAACTAATAATTCTGAGCTTTTTCCAAGAGTTACCATGGGCCAGCATCACCATAGTAACTGGAAAATGTTAACACATACTTTTGCTCTGGGAAATCTCTGTGCAAGCACACAACAACCATGAGGCAAGCAGACACCTTGATTCCCATCACCACTCCCCAAAGATAAATAAAATGTGACATATTCACATAGGAGAATACAAATTTGCCATGAATTTCTAAAATGGAGATTTACCTTGAGAAAATCATGCTCAGTTCAACATCAAAGGTCATAGTATGAACCTGAATTTTCAAAAATATGGAAGTATATACAGCCCAAAAGGAGATTATTGATGGCCAAAGACTGCAGAAAAGATGGGATGCAGTGTTCAGTTAATGGGTATAAATTTTACTTTGAAAACAGAGAAAATATTTTAGTACTAAGAAGAGGTAGAAATTGTGCAACATCATGGATATACTAAGTGCCAATAAATTTTATACCTTCCAATGGTTGTTTTTATGCTCAACTCATTAATTTTAAAAGTACATTGGAATCTGCATTCTGGGCCCAATTTGTTTTACAAGTTTTAGTCTAGAGAATGGTGTAAAATACATATTATTCCCCAACCAAATATAAACCGACACGTACATGCAGGTGACAAAGTATATTGTGTCCCAATTCTGTGTGTTTGGGTGTCCCTAGACTTTAAAACATTAAATGAAAAAAAAATTTAGATATAATCAGCCCATTGGTCCCACCTCAGGCTAATAACACATGGCTTTGTCCAAGGATCATAGGTGTAGCCTTCTGTTCCTCAGAGATAACAATGGACAATGTAATCTCTCTGTCACTATGCCTGAGGATCTCTTTTCAATAATTTCCTGTTCCCATCATTTATGCAGAATGGAGATGGATGAGGGTTAAGGTGGGGAGCACCCTCCTCAAATGGTCTAAAATGGGCAGTCATAGAGAAAAGCTGCATTTCAGGTCCTTCCAAGTACAGTAATATACCCTTCTCCATGGTTTCAATTTGTACTGTTTTAGATATAGGCAGTCATCCAAGATCTGAAAATACTAAGTGGAAAAAAATTCAAAACTAAACAATCCATAAATTTTAGAATCAATGTACATCATACATCTCACACGATCCTGCTTCAATCTGCCTAGGATAGGACATGAATCATCCATCTGTCAATCTATCCATACTGTGTGCCTTTATACATCTTCAATTCGCCCCATTATTAACTTAATAATCCTCTAATTTGTCAGATGTATTTCGAGGCATTAGAGTGATTATGCTCAAGGAAACTCATTTTCTTCAATAACAGCACCAACACAAAAGAGTTGTGATGCTGGTGATTCAGGTTATACCAAAAGGGAATCCTAAGGTGCTTTCTTTAATTAAAATGGTAAAAATTGAGTAAGATATTTAGGGAGAGTTGACAATGTCTATATAAATTTTATTATAGTATGTTGTTATGATTATTACATTTCTTGATAAGTTCATATTGTTAATTTCACTGTGCCTAATTTATTAATTAAACTTTATAATAAGCATATATATGTCAGAAAAAAATAGAGTTGAGTACAATTAGCAGTTTCAGGCATCCACTAGGTGTTTTGGAAAGGATATCCCGCTGACCAGTGAAGGACACTGTAATAGTTCTTGGCTTGCAGGTCACTGTTCTCTGTCCTCCTTCTCTGCCAACTTCTGAAAAAATTCATGGTGGATAAATGAGCACAATTATGAACTACTTAAGAGACCACATTAACTGCAATTGGTGCTTAGCTAAAGTCAAGAAAGAAGGCTATTAGGTAGTGAAGATATTGCCTCTTTCTTAGGGGCAAGGGATTAGTGTGTAGGGAAGAATATTCTTCCTCCACAGTCCTCTACTGTGCATGTCAGATCTGATTGATCTTTCCCTAAGGTACAGGGAACACTGTAGGCCTGCTTATGTAGTCATCAGCCAACAGCTCCTGTTGGGCAGCCTGATGCTCAGTGTTTCTTGTGATAAACCAACTACTCACTTCCATCCATGAGAAATTCATGATAGCTTCTACCCAGATATAAGCAGAGAAATCTCAAAGCTTAGGGTGCTGGAGGTCAGTTATGGGGAAGGCCATAATTTGCATAGGAGGCCCCTGGGAAGCTCAGATGTTGCTCTGGAACCTTAGGAAACAAGTCTCTGCAGGAATCTCCACCATGGCCAGGGGCTTTCTTCTCCTCATCCTCCTACCTCTGCTCAGGTAACTATCTGTGGAAAGCAGAAAAGATTATGCAGGCACATGGAGCTTCTTTTCTCTTTTATGTTTGAAATATTATATGGGATATGACCCTAGACTCACTTGTAGTTGTTCCCACCTCCTCTGTTCAATGGTCCTGATCTGACTCAGGAAGCTTCAATGTCAGTGTCTATGGAACAGAGGGTCACCCTCTTCTGCATTGGAAACAGCAACAGTGTTGGAAGCTCTACTGTGGGCTGGTACCAAGACTTCTGATGCTGCAGCAAAAGTGTGATGATTGGAAGGTCTCAGCCCTCAGGGATCCCCAATTATTTTACCAGCTTTAATTGTGGCAACATAGAGTTTCTAAGCATCTCAGGCCTTCAGTCTGAAGACCTGGCTCATTACTATTGTTCAACATAGGACAGAAACATCAAGGCTCCCACAGTGCTCCATAATCATGGGGAAGTGTTATAAAAACATGTCTTAGGTCTAATGTGAGACTGACCATCCCACAACTGATTATAACAAACCAAAGGAGATACTCACGGGCCCTGCAATGTCCATGTCTGGAGTTCTGACTCTCAGATTACAGAGGAGAGGCAATGCCATTAATTTACTCCCATATAATTTTAGAAATATTTTCATTGATTTATAATTTACATACAATAAAGTGTAACTGTATAAAATGTTCAATTAAATGTCATTAATTTCCAAATTGGAAATCATGCCAAATGTTACTATGAACATTTTCTGTGGACACATATTTTTATTTTTCATGGTAGATAATTTTTAAAGAAATTTCTGGGCCTCATGGTAACGTGATTTGAGAAATGTTAAACTACTTTCCAAAGTTACTGCTCTAGTCACTATTTCTCAGGGCAATATATAATTTGGAAAATACTCCACATTTTTTTTTTGGTATTGGGGATTGAACTCAGGAGCCCTTAATCACTCAGCTACATTTCAAGATCTTTTTCTTTTTTTTTTTTTCATTTTATTTAGAAACAGAGTCTCACTTGGTTTTCTAGGACCTTTTTAAGTTGCTGAGGCTGGCTTGAACTCATGATCCTCCTACCTCAGCCTCCCAAGTCACTGGTATTACAGGCATGTTCCACTGTACCCAGCTAATACTTTACATTCTTAATAACTCTTATTCTCTATATTTTGTAATAGTTTTCATTCTAGTGGGTAGTGAGGTGGTATGTGCTATTATTTTTATTTTTATTTTCTTATTGGAATTTATTTCAACATAATCAATTAATCAGAAAATGTATGTTATCCAAACTCTTTACTAACACTTTCATAAATATAAAAAAATACATTCTACAAGGTACACAATTCCTCTTCTCACAGAAATAAATATAATTACTTGATTTTTAATGCTGTCTATATTTAATTACAAATTATGATGGAGTTGAAAAGTACCAACTTACCATGAGGTGAGGTCCATTCCTAAGTATGGACGTTTCTAGGTCCTAGAATGGCACTTGTTATGTATATTGAGATCCAGATGTCAAAATTACGAAAAATATTGAATGTCTCTAGCAAACAGAGAAACACAAATTGAAACTAAACTGAGATTCCATCTCACTCCAGTCAGAATGGCAATTATCAAAAATACAAGAAACAGTAAATGTTGGTGAGAATGTTGGGGAAAGGTACACTCAAAATTGCTGATGGGTTTGCAACTCAGTACAACCATTGAGGAAAGCAGTATGGAGATTCCTCAGAAAACTTGAAGTAGAACCACAATTTGACCCAGCTATTCCATTCCTTGGTTGTACTCAAAAGACTGAAAAGAGCCCACTACAGGGACACAGCCACATCAATGTACATAGCAGTTTAACGCACAGTATCTACACTATACAACCAGTCTGGGTGCCCTTCAACAGATAAATGGATAAAGACAATGTGGTACATACACACAATGAAATATTACTAAGCCACAAAGAGGAAAAAAATTATGACATTTGCTGGTAAATAGGTAAAACTGGAGACTATTATGCTATGTGAAATAAGCCAATCCCCAAAAAACAAAGGCTGAATGTTCTCTCTGATATGTGCATGCTAACTCATAAGTTATATAATAAGGGCATGGGTATAGGGAAGAATAGAAGTACTTTGGATTAGTCAATGGTAATGAATGGAAGGAAGAGGGAAAGGGAATAGGAAACATAGTGGAATGAATCAGACATTATATTTCTATTTACATATATGAATACATTACCAATGGAATTATACATTGTGTGTAACATATAAAATGAGATGTTATACTCTATGTATGTAAAATATGTCAAAATACATTCTACTTTCATCTATAATAAACAAGAACAAATAAAAATAAAAGAAATGAAAACATTTTAGAAAATTCAGAATATAATTCACTTCCTCAGCTGGAACCATGAGACCTTTGTAAAATACACCAAATCATATTGAAGAAATATGAACAAAGATTCATGCCCAGCCCACATGCATCCTTGCCAATGCCTAGGAGAAATTCATTTTCATAAACAAAACATTCATAAGTCCTGCAATCTGAGTTCTCTCAGGGTCTTCAGTCCTATGGCATTCCATGTAGCCAGTGGTGACTAAAGTGCTATATGGTTGTGACTGAATCATAGTCACAACCCTCAGTCTCACTTGCTGAAAATAAAGGTTACAAATATGTGAACTGAGAAAGCTTGAAAACATGCACACGTGTATCATCTGAATGGCAACACGTAAGATTTTGCAACTGAGTTCCTTGACAAGTCCTATGTGAAAGGACCTCTGAAACAATTTTTTTTGTGTTGTGGATAAACTAAATGGTATCCTGCAAGCTAATAAAACCAGAAACTTTATGTTCACCTGCTTAATCCTGACCTGAGAAGAACTGATATCAAAAAAATTATTTTAGTCCTGAAAACAGTGGGGTGTCAAGAGAACTATGCATGAATTCACCACAAGGGGTCTGAGGAAAGTAAGAAGACCATTCTGAGGTAATGGAGAAACCTCAGAAGAGGTTCCCTGGACTGGCCCATAGACAGAATGAGAGGGGATGTGGTGAGGATGTAGGACTGTCTCGGAAGGTCTGATCACAATGTCACATAATGATGTGTATGAGCTTGGACAACAGGGGGCACTGCAGACCAATTAATAGAGGTAAGGAAGTAACCAAAATTGTAATAAGCCACTTGGCCCTGCCTGATATTCTGTTGTTAGGGGTCACAGGTGTGACTTTACACACCTCTGAGACAACCCAACTCCAACCCTGCACACCAAATTGGCATCTTTATGTACAGGAATCTGAACTAGGGCCCAGGGTGCAATCAGAAAACGTGGAGGAAACTAATTTGCATAGATAGACCCTCCCCTTCTCAGACTATGAATAAGGCAAGAGAGAAACTTGGGGGAACCTCTGCTCAGCATCAGGAACAGAAGGCACAGCTCAGGATAACTTTCATCATGGCTTGGTCCTGTCTGCTCTTCACATTCCTCATTCAGTGCACAGGTGACATGATATGAAGGAGGGATAGGGTGTGTGAGTACACTGATATGGGCCCTGATTCTACTCTTGTTTCTAGACAAAAATCACCCTCTCTGTGTCTCTCTCATTCCAGGGTCCTGGGCCCAGTCTGTGCTGACTCAGCAGCCCTCACTATCTGGGAATCCAGGTCAAAGGGTCACCATCTCCTGCACTGGAAGCAGCAACAATATTGGTGGTAATTATGTGCACTGGTACCAACAGCTCCAAGAAAAGGCTCCCCAACTCCTCATCTATGATAATAGTGATCGACCCTCTGGGGTCCCAGATCGCTTCTCTGGCTCCAAGTCTGGCAACTCTGCTTCACTGACCATCACTGGGCTCCAGCCTGAGGATGAGGCTGTCTATCATTGTCAGTCTTATGATGACAGTCTCAATGCTCGCACAGTGCTCCAGGATTATGGGGAAGTAAGACAAAAACCCCTTTACCATATGGCAAACACCCGGCAGCTTTGCTCAGGTCTACTCTCTGGCAGCTTCTGCTACCACTACTATAGGCCCAGCTGAACCTACTGGCACTTCTTTGAGTGAGAAGCCTCTTGTCCTCTGCCCTCAGAGTCATTCACAGAAGCATATTCCTAGGAAATGTCTCCATATAAAAAGAAAATCCTAATCCTTGTTAGCTTGAGGAGCTAAACATTCAGGATGCTTTTGCCTCTTTACCCTGAAGTTCAAGTGGTGAGGCAGCCAGTGCAACCCTGGTCATCCCAGACTTGACATCTGATGGTGAATCCTGTGGTTTCATCCTCCATTCTTCCCTATTTTCAGGAATTCTAGAACTATGTCATTTGTGTCTGTGATTCATGTCATATGCTAATTTTATATAAGTTTTCTAACATGAAATATTTGGAAAACAATAAAACACACATAAGCGAAAACTTTGACAGATTTTGTGATATTTTCACACCTTCGGGAACATCATCACATCAGGCCAAAGAATTCATGCCCCTCCCCACAAACATCCTTTGCCCTTTGGAAATCCTCTCTCCATCGCTGCTCAAAGAACCTCCCAGGCAACCACTGACTTTCTCTCTGTTAATATTGATCATGTTTCTTTTTATATTCCAAAACACACAGCAGATGTTTCTTCTTGTATGACTTCTTCCACTTTATAAATTCCTTTTAAGACACTTTCACATTATGTTTCATTTCCCTTGATTCAACTGAGGACAAATCATGACCTTTGTGAACTGTGTTTATTTCTGTGTTGATGGATACTTTTCTCTGATCACATGTATATTTACATTTTTTATAACTTTATCACTATGAATGGCAATAAAATACAGCCTTTGTTGTACTCATTGTATTATTAGCATTCTAAGATATTTTCTTTAAAAATGGATGGAAAACTTTCAGAAATCCTAGTCATTTATTATCCGTTCACTGTTCAATGGGCTCAACATCTCCTTATGGGGGTTTTGGGCATGATTAACCAGGCCCTTTTCCTCCTCACTTTGGAGAACAACTCTCCTAATTCAGAGCTTGTGGTGGGACTGAGATAAAAGGCAAGAGAATTGATATGCATGACTCCCAGAGAATTACTTGGAAGCAGAAGACCATTGGGAGGGCAGGGCTCCTACCCTATGTGCTCAGGTCAGAGTTTTGGGGGTGATTCTTACATTGTCATGGCCTCTGCAAGGGCCTTTGGAACTGCATCACATTTCCTGGAGCTTATGTGATGACAAGAATAATCCTAAGAAAACTGTGGTATCTCCATGTGCTGATTACAACAGCTGACACATCAGAGAGGCTCAGGACAGGGACAGGTGATAAAAGTATGCATTTTTAGCTGTGTCTAGGACTGTGGCACATCCATGAGGAAAAATGGTAAAAGCCATGTTGGTAGAATTTTGCCTGTGGAACCTCCAAATAATGTTTCTGAATTCCAGTGAGTGAAATAAGAAATGAGTGACTTTCATGTTTCCCTCTTAATCTCATGTCAGCTGAGATTCCCAGTGGTATAGCCAATGTCTGGCAGACACCTCATCCTCCAAGTAGATGTGCTAAAACATCTAAAGTGAATGGCAAAGATGGCAAGCTCTGGATCTGAGATAATTTTGCTTAGATCCATTTAGGGAAACAAATAGATTCGGGTTGTTGCAGCTAAGAGACAAAAAGTTTTAAAAATCCAGGTGGTCTGAGTGCCACCAGGTTTTCTCTGTGGTTGTGCCTTCTCTCACCTTAAATCCACTGAAAGGAACTCAAGGGACATACTTGGGAGCACAGATTGTCCCTTGCAGATCCATGGCAAAATCGTCAGATGTTTGAACAAACCAAAAAATAAAAAGAGCTGTCACCATGAGGTAGCCAGATGGGGAGTGGAACTGGCTGCATTTAGGGCTTGCTTTGTATGAGAAACAGCTCAGGAAAAGGTCAAGTGAGTGTTTTTCCCCCTATGGACATAAGGTAAATTTTGGGGAAGACAGATAGCCAGGAAAAGCTTAACTACTGCTCATGAGAACCAGAGAAGGTACCTTGGGAGAATGCAACAGTAGGTCTATTTATTTTATTATTATTTTTTATTTTTTTGTAGTTGTAGATGGACAGAATGCATTTATTTTATTTATTTTTATGTGGTGCTGAGGATTTAGTCCAGTCCTCACACATACTAGGCAAGTACTCTGCCACTGAGCTATAGCCCCAGCCCCAGCCCCAGTAGGTCTATTTGTATGAATACATGGAAAGCTGCTCTGGGTGATCTACTGGTTATGATTCAGTTCTCTCATTATCATGGGCCAAGTTTGATTTCTGTTCAGGGAAGACTTTCTTTTGCCCGCTGGGGTGGTGCATACCCCAAATCCCAGATATTCAGGAGGGTGAGACAGTAGGATAACAAGTTGGAGATAAGCTTCAACAACTGAGGGACAACCTATCTAAAAGATAATCAGCAAAAATACCACAAAGAAGTCATTCATCCTAATACTCAACTTGGGACATTGAAGGTGTTTCTGATCTTCAATGGTTATGAACATTGCTTGGTGAGCAACTTAAAAAGTGTCCTGGAATTGGGGGGACATAGAACTCTGCATCAGATATGTGTCATGGTTTCCAAATTTCCTTTTCACTACCAGACATAATTCTCTGTCTCCTTGAAAGATGCCAGGGCTTAGGGTCTACTTCTTCCAATAAAGTAGAATCAGAGGAAGCCTGTACAACATCCAGACAATAGCATAATAGGTTGAAGAGCTACTGCCCTTCTTCTCCCTTGCATGTTTTCTTCTGCATGCTGACAAGAATTATCCCGCCGAGTGATCCTGTATTGAATTAGTAACAGAATGCAAATGAACACATGGTGAATAACCATTCATCACATGCAGTACAAAAGATGTGTGAACAATAATTTTTCCATATTATTTCACATCATAGAGTTGCAATTTTGTTCATCCAGAATGACAAAGACTATCTGGTCTAATAACAAAGTAAAATTGCTAACTCTACGCATCTCAATGCTAATTGAGAATGTGTCTTCAGTGGTTGTCTGATTCAGTATAAAACTCCACTTGCTCCACAGCAGGTACATCAGCAAGAGTGATTTTAGGAGAGGGAGATGCAAGCAAACAACTGGAAAACTGTTCACCCTGATCATCAGTGTGGGAAACAGTATTCTAACTTATATGAATCTCTTCTCAGAATGTCACTCACATTAACCACTGGAGCTTAGGAACATTCTTCTCAATTAAACAGATTTATTGGCAGGGTAGATTACATGTTAGGACACAAAACAAGTCTTAAGAAATTGAAGAGGAGAGAGTTATTTTAATCTTATTCTAAGAAGCCAGTTGTTCTCTCCTGTAGATTCACTGACATTGATAACTCTCCTGTAAACACTGTGTGCTATCATGCATACAGCATTGTCAATCAGGAAGACCCTATAAGCTGGGAGTGGTGGTGTACACCTGTAATTCCAGCAGCTTGGGATGCTGAAGCCGGTTGATCACAAGTTTAAAACCAGCCTCAGAAACTCGGCAAAATCCTAAGAAACTTAGCAAGATAATCTCTCTAAAACAAAAATAGGGGCTGGGTATGTGGCTCAGTGATTAAGACACTCTGTGTTCAATCCCTGATAATAATAATAATAATAATAATAATAAGAAGAAGAAGAAGAAGAAGAAGAAGAAGAAGAAGAAGAAAAATAAAATTCCTCCCAAGTTTGCTGTATTTTTAATAATGTGGTCATGTAGGTCTGCTTGACCATCTACAATACTGACTTTATCTCCACTGAAGTATTTTAAAAAAAAGAAAATGGAAAGAAAAGAAAATTAAGCCTCTAACATGGAAAATGTTCTTGCTTCTTTGTTTTTCATGCTCTAGAATAAATTACTAAAACAATTTTCAACTTAAGCCTTCTCTTTATTCAGTGAGAAGCTCATAATCAATAACCTTATCAGCAAGTTGGTCATGAAAACAATTGCTTTACTCATTCAAAACACTGATGAGTGAGGTCCCTTCTTTATTATTTTTTTCTCTTGATAGCTTCCATTTATGAAGTAAAATACTGAATCCTTGAAGAGAGAAATGTTGAATATATCCAGGAGAGGGAGGACACCAAGGGATGGGCAGGTACTGTGGAATGACATCAAACAAATGATGCCATTTGCAAGTACCAATATATCACAATTAATTCCAATTTCATTAATAATTCCAGTGCACCAATTAATAAAAAATGAGACCAGTTGAGTATAGAAAGAGGTTTAGGAGAGAGTGTCAGGTAGGAAAAGGGAGAATACTGGGGAACAGAATTGATTAAATTATGTTTCCTCCATGTATGACTATGGGTACAGTTAATCCCACTATTAACATACAATCATAATAAACAAGTGAAGCATTTTACAAAATAAATTCAAGTATGTTATGATTTTAAAAATTCAGGTAAGTTTAAGACTGTGGAACACTAAAATTGATTTGCCCACAATTTCAATAAGCAAACAAACAAAACAGATAAATAGATATAAACAGGAATGCTCAAATAAAACTCAAATAATGAATGTGAGACAGTCTTGGAATTACAGTGGCAATTTCATACAAACTATTCAGCTGGTCTTTATCAAAAGAGACCCTATACTCTTAGACCAAAAGGCCTCCAGTGGGCACTGTGGATGTTCGTAGAACATTGGTAGAAACTCAAGTGGTTCAGCTTTATTGGATCATGAACAGTTGCTCAGTGGACCATGCACAGTTCTAGAGCAGCTGCTTCCTCCCAAGGGGAAAATCCACAGCACACAACCACCCTGGGTCTACCTCTGAAAATCTAAGTGTTCTCAGGATTGAGGACTGGCCTTGGAAATTGATGATAGAGGGCTCATATTTATATAATACACCATATAAACATTCCCCTTCATGCAGGCAGTTCAGTAAGAAATCATGGCTCATCAAGACGTCTGGCCTCAACTTTAGGCCCAGGGGATCCTTCTAAAACGCATACCACAGCCTCGGCATGTCTCTTCTCCTCCTCATTCAGTGTTCAGAATAATAGAGACTTGGATTCCAAGCATTGTAGTGGTCCTCTGTCATCTGTCCTCATTCTAGACATGTTTTGTTTGGGTTTTAGGGTCTATTTCTCAGACTGCAGGACTCAGGAGCCCTCACTGACCGCTTGCTTAGGAGAGAAAGTCACTCTCATCTGTGGTTCCAGCAGTTTTGGTCAACAATGATCACTTCTCATACTGGTTGCAGCAGAAGTCTAGCCAAGTCTAGGATCCTGATTTGAAATACAAACAGTAGATACCCTTGGTCACATTCCTGGTTCTCAGGCTCCGTTGTTGGAAGAAAAGCTGCCTGATCCTCTCATATGTCCAGCCTGAGGGTAAAAACGGTTCAATGTGTGATAAATTACAGTGATGATCAGCACAGTCAGACCCACATGGACAACAGAGAACGAAACTTGCACATTATTGAGCATTGATAGAAACGGGATTACAGGATATGGGAATCATAGGACTGGACCCTGACCTCTTAGGCACCTTAGTGATAACTGTCTCTGGAGACAGGTTAAGGAAAAGGTTTTTTTTCTTTCTTTCTTTACTGTTTAAGTTCAAAAATTGAGAATATCTGTGAATTGTTTGTGAGGAAATATTCCACAAATTTAATTATTTTATCTTCCAAAGGGACAGTTATTTCTGAATCTGATCTGAAGCCTGAGGTCAAAGCATTTCTTTGAGTGGTTAGCATCTCCATTTTCATTTTGCAATAAATCAAAGGGAAGAGACCTACTACTGTAGTAATAAAATTCATTTCATTATATTTAATTTTTGTACATTGCAAGGACATAACTTCTTAAAATATCATAAAAGACACGTGCTTCCTAACAACTTAGGAACTTAGTCCATCAGCTTTTGTTATGTCACCATTGTAAGAAACGTGCCCTTGTGTGTTGTGCTGTGGTGTTCCTACCCAACAAGCAGAGCTCATGCCCTGTCCTCTAAATGATGCCTAACTCCAGGAAATGCCTCCAAGCAGCTTCTTCTATAAGCAGGGACCGGCAAGCCTGTGTTCCCAGAGGATTGCTCATGAGAAACCTGTGTACTACTGACAGAGCCAAATCCTGTGGTCCTTTAGCCATGACTACAAGCAGAAATGCATTCCCTCAGCTAATTTTCTTAAATAAGAAGTATATTATCTTTCAATTAACTACACACTGGCATTTATTTTGGGTCAGTTTGGAAGTGAGGATATCCATATTATGATGGCAACCATAGGATGGAACCATACTATAATAATATGAAAAAGTTCTTTCTATCAGAAAGGTCATTTAATGTTTTAGGCATCTTTCCTTGAAAATCCATCCTTTGTTCTTTCTTGGAACCTACTACAAAAGGGCAAAGTATGCTGATTTCTTTTTCAAGCCCACTAGTAACAGTCCTTTCTATGTCCTGTGTTTTACTTTTTTCTAATGAATACAGTGAGTTATATACTGTTTTAAAGTCCCAAACACTAACCCATAAAGCCCATATGCACCAATTTCAGAGGAATCAGTTAGAGAAAGAGAACCCTAGTTTCACAAGGAGCTACAGAAGTGGGTTCAGAGATGAACTGTCCCCATTTTTCTTTCCCAGCTTATGTATTTTTTTTATTTCATGTAGAGTTTGTATATAAGACCCCCTTCCCCTGTGAATGCCATAGAAAATGGGTTAAATTATATATCCTATTTTCAAATAGAAAAATAAAGACTTTGATAAGAAGCTAGCCCTGGAGAATGTCCTCACTCTATCTGTAGGTTGGGGAGCAGGCAGAGCTGAAAGACTTATGGGAGGCAGGAGTCTTTGTCAGAACCACATGTCACCTGGACACAGACATGATGGACTTAAGTCTGGGAAATATGGGAAAATGTAGGTCTGCTATTGAGAGATTTTGGTATCCAAGATGCAAACCTTGACACCTACTCCCTGATCTTAGGAGAGATCTCTCTAGGCAAGTCTCGGACCAGGCCCACTTCTCTCAGAAAAGACACACAGCCAGGGAGGGGCTTGTTGGCCTATGTAAGAGGCACATGTTTGTATGATTGAATTCTCTTTTGTCCTCTGGAGTTTGAGGGTGAATAAGAGAGTCCTGGGGCATATCTGCTTCAGCAGAACTTTGGGGTGTGTATACCATGGTCTGGACCCCAGTCCTCTTCTTCACCCTCTTCCTGTATTCCGCAGGTCAGCATTGTCCTCAGCATCCTGACTCATGCCATGAATGTTCTTTCTTTGTGGGCTTTTTTTCAGAATATAATGAATTTCTTCGTTTTTAGGTTCTCTATCCAAGCTTGTGCTGACTCAGTCACCCTCTGTATCTACTTCCTTGGGAGCCTCAGTCAAATTCACCTCCACCCTGAGTAGTCAGCACAGAACCTACTACATTTCCTGGTACCAGCAATAACCTGGAAAGACCTCACTCTATGGCAAGTATGTTAAGACTGTTGGAAGCCATGACAAGGGAGATGGGATACCTAATTGCTTCTCAGGCTCCAGCTTAGGGCCTGACTGCTACTTGAGCATCTCCAACATCCATAATGAGGTTGAAACTGACTGTATCTGCCATGTATCACATAGCATCAGTGTCACATTTAGGTAAACCACAGTGACTCAGGTTAATGGAGAAGAGAGACAAAAACTTTTCTCTATTCAACTATCGAGGATGCCACTAGCTCTCAAAAAGTCTATGGTGTCCAAAGAATCTGAAATGCTGATTAAAATCTTACAAGAAGTGACCCAGATACATTTTTATTCTTGGCAAAAGTTCCTTGGAAAACAGTTCAGTGGGCAAGACTAATATAGAGTGAAGAAATCTGTAACAATGTGCAAATTGTGTGACAGATCCCTCTTCCCTTGCTGGTGCATTTCCTCCATAGCATGCTTTATAGATCATCTCCTTTATAGATTTTACTGAATTCCATGGAACTCTGTACATTCATCACACTGAAGTTGATTTATTGTTATTATTTTCTCAATTATAATCATATATGTTTATGGGGTGCCGTGTGGTTTATAATTATTATTATTTGGATTTATCCCATCAAACTCACATATGCATGGAAATAAATTTCAGCTCATGATCCCCCACATTTTCCTCCCTCTTTTCCCTCCTGTCCTCGTTTAGCTGGAGAAATATAGATCTTTATGTGCCAGAATCTCATTTTATAGAGGGTGGAGAGAAATCGTGGCAGTGAAAGTGTTGAACACTGTTATAGAGAAGTTGACATTGCATGACTCCTTATCCTATCCAGTGGTTCATGGCCATGTGACTGACTTGTCCCTTTCAGGGTGTGTCCATCATCAAGTGTTGCTCCTCCTTCACTGGGCTCCCTTGCTACCTCTTTGTTTGTGACAACAATCAGAGTGAGCTCTCCTCCAACATATGTAAACTATAAGGAAGATTCAGTGTTCTATTTCCTACTTTTAAGATCCAGAACATTCAAAATATTTAAAAAGTAATGGTTAATTCTTTCTCATACATTGATTTTATTATTGAGATCAAATTAATACTTTATTTCATTTAAAATGAAAGTTTTACCTTGGAACCAGTTAGAAATGCAATTGCCCAACCACCTCTTGATTTAGACATGTGTCTTGATGGTTAAAAAATTATATTGGGCTGGGGATGTGGCTTAAGCAGTAGCACACTCGCCTGGCATGCATGGGGCACTGGGTTTGATCCTCAGCACCACATAAAAATAATAAAAAAAGATGTTGTGTCCACTGAAAACTAAAAAAATAAATATTAAAATCTCTCTCCTCGCTCAAAAAAAATATATATAACAATCCACCAAAAATTTTGTATGACAATTAAAATTCGGAAAGCAATTTTGCTTTTATAATTATGAACTTATTATGTGAATTGATATTTAACATGTAGTAAGACTAGCCATCCATTACTAAGTTGTTCTCATGTTGCAACTGATAATTCCCAAAACATTCAGAAAGAAAATTTAAAAATCTACAGCCAAAAGAGGGAAGGAATTTCTGCAAACATGTCTTTTTAGAATATTGTCAGAGATCACATAAATATATGCAATATCCCAGGTAGGATTTGCTTCCAAACAAACTCTTTTCATGCACTGAGCTGACACTTCTGATGCAGGACACAAAGATGCAAAGCTTTGTTTATATCTTGACATGTATGGGTCCTAATGCATTCAGCACTGGTTGAGCAGATGAATACACAATATGCAAAAAAATCAGCATTTAGTTTTCTGTTTTATCCATATAAAATTATATTAAAAACTGGTGTTAAATGAATACTGGTGTTAAAGGAGAAGAAAAGAAAGCATCACATAGGAAATTAATAATAAATAAATATTATTGATATGTTATATTGCTTTTATTAACCTTTTGAAATCTAAATTTATCCTTTGTAATTTAAATAAATAATGCAACTGATGCAAAAATTTCCTCATGAGTGTGAGTTTAAAGTAGTCACATTGCAAGGCAAAATGCAAATAGATTTATCCAGTTTATTTTCTAGATCTGAAAGGTAATTTAGTAGAGCTCCCTAGCAGTCTCTGAAGCACAGCATCTTCTGGAAAAGATTGAGACTTTCCTTCATTGCACAGAGAAAACATCAGGTGGAATTTTTGGCATCCCCATGAAGTTCTAATGCTGGCAGGGTGTACAATACATTTAAGGAGAAACAGGCCAGAGGGAGAGTATGTGCTCCGTGAATCCTGATGCATGGTCAAGTCTTGTGGTTGCCCAAAAGGGATCACTGAGGATATGCCTCCAGTTGCTGGGTAAATATATAGAGGTAATAGGATATTATACAATAATGTGTTTTATTTCTGTGCTCCTTTGAGAAGTAGCCATTTCTACTGGCCTTTGAGATCTATTTATTTTATCTGAATTAATTTATACAAAAGGAAGTACTCATAATAAAACATGTAATATTTATGATACAAAATACTAATTGATCATTCTTTTATTCTCTTTCTTGTTTTTCATCTGTGTGTGTATGTGTGTGTGTGTGTGTGTGTGTGTTGTACATATGGCATGTAGTCTTTAGAATTTATAATTATGAGCTTATTATATAATATATTATATAATAAGTTAATATAATTATGAGCTTATTAGGGTGAGTCACAGGGTAGTCCGCTGTTTCTCCCAGCCTGGCCTGCTCTACCACTCAGCTGTCACCCTAACCAGGCACTTGATGGTGCCTGCACTTCTGTTCCAGGGGCTGTACCCTCTCATGATCCTAGGACACAAATGCTCTGATCCTGAAGCTACCTCCTGATGCAATTACTGCTGGGCTAGGCACCCTGCTCCAAAATGGTTGCTCCTAAGCAGGGTGTGGACAATTACTGACTATCCCCTAGCTCTGGAGCCTAGCCATCAGTGGATGGATTCTTGCCATTGCAATACCTACTTACACTTAAACCCAAAATCTTTCACCCTCCCCAGGAAATCAGGAAACTTCACCGATTCAGCTTGTAGGACAGTGGTATTTGGATCCACACCTCAGCATCAGTGCTCCATATTTCCCCCCAACCCCATGCATGCACCCAGGCACATAGTCCCCACTCTTCTCCCTTTTGCAATAGGTACATGCACATGAACCTTTGTCCCTTCTTGGCATGACCAAGCCTCATGTATGGGTGGCTGGTTTTCTGAATTAATATTTATTAATAATAATAAATTATCAATTGCAACTCAATTGTCAAGAATGGCTTGATGATGTTGGTTTTGGTTTTTATTTATCATATTGATTGCCATAGAGGTATAATTGATTTTTTTATCATAGCACAGGCCAATTTCATTTGTTTTTGTAAGCCCCAACAGCCAATCCAGGGATACTGACTAAGGACAATGCTAGAGCCTCAAATTCTGTTTTAAAGAGAAGGCTTGCTGAATCATCACAGTTTTCATCAAGGGGGATAGTTCTTTGATGGTAGCCTATCAAATCCTGTAAGGATGATATAAACACAGTCAAGCAGCTAAGACAACAATGGATACCATGATACATTAGCAGATGTAGTTACAGGTATATGCTCCAAAAGAAAAGAACCATCCTGGTGGTAAGGAGATATAACCATTTTCATACACAATGGGCTCCACCTGGGTACAGGGATGTCCCAAAGAAATACATTTGTGTGTACAGTTTTGAACCTCGGTGCAAGTGTCAGTTTTGTTTAAGGCAACAGTGGGTGTAAGTAACAACATAGTATTGGAAGGCATAGAATACTGAGGACTTCCCCAATTATAAGAATCTTTGTAGGATATTGGCTTTTGGATGCCTTTTTTTGGAGAACATTGTCATATTTGTAATTTTGTGTACAGGACAGCACATAGGAAGAAGACAGGAGCCCAATACACTTCCCATATCAACACCCTGATAGATACAAATGTCAGATGAATTGACAGTTTCAGCCAGGCAAACCTAGATATTATAATGGGCTTTAGAAGTTAAGGAGTCTGATTTTACTGGATTTCCTACAGCTAGGGTACAACAGCAAAACAACATTATAAGAAGAATCAAGACATTTATAGAATCTTGTGTAAGTTTAGCAAACAAAGCAGTAACCAAATTTTTCAGAGTGCATTCTAACCCCATTTGAGCCAACAGCTGTTGAGCTGAGGTTGTAAATGATTTTATATCTCCCCAAGTCACTAGAAGTCAAGTATCTGGGGACCTTCTTGTGGTGTTACTTCTTTTTTGAGGAGAGTGGTCATCCTTTTGTTTGGTGGAATCTTCCTCATTCAGAATCAAGTGAAACTTGGTGATTGGGTTGTGAAGTCCCTGATGCTAACTCATGATTGACAGGTCTCACACACACTGGGCTGGAAGTCACACAGTATCTGTTGGTATAAGCATGGCAGCATAGCATTTCCCCTGTGTGATCAGAGGCACAGGGTCTCCCAATCCTGGGTTGGGAAGAACCCTGTATTTTACATAAATTTTTGGCAATTGTTGTTTGGGAAAAAAATGTCTATCCAAAGCAGATGACAAATTGTGAGGACTACCTTTGTATTGCATGTTTAGCTCCTTTACTGTCATGTGTAACTAATTAAAACAAATAAAAAATGCAAATAAATCAATATTTAAGGCATTATTAAAATGAGAGAGGCTAGGTCCCCTTTTTGTGTTTGTATTAAAAGGCCTGTTTTAAGAGTATAATGTGCTTGTTCACCCAATGCTTGTCTGGTAGGATCATGAGGAATTCCATGGGTAAAAATTATATTTAAATGAGTATAAAATTGTGCAAAAGCATGGGATGTATATGTAGGAGCATTATTCATTTGTAAACAAATAGGCTCACCCATAGTGGCAAAGCAAAGTAATAAATGAGAAATATAAGCAGATACCTTTTTCTTTAGACCCATGGATGCTGGTCCAAATAAACCTACAATGAGTATCAATGGAAACAGGAAGAAAGGAGTAAGGATGAAAAGGAGGGTAATAGGAAATATCAGATTATCAAAGTGTATTAGAATGTAGGCTTTGTGGATTGACAGTTTACCATATAGGGGCCTGGAAGGAATAATAAAAATGTATTGGATTATTCAAATTCTAATGAAGGTAAGGGAGGGGGATGGAAATAGGAAAGACAATAGAATTAATTGGTCATAACTTTTCTAGCCTGCATTTATACACTCGACCAGGGTAATTCCACATGTACAACCACATGTACAGCACATATCAATCTGGGGTCCTAAAGGCATTCCAAACATGCACAATTAATATGCTTCCCCAGATTTAATAAATGCTCTGTTGTGACTTCCCAAAATATGTTTTCTTGTCCTTATCCTTTACCTCTTCTCCCCATGATATGTCTAGAAGTCAGATATTTAATTCTCTGATGGTGTCCCCTCCCCCACCAGGCCTTTTATGTTCTCAGCATTCTGTCCTACTGTTTGTCCTCATTGCTGTCTGAATGGACTATTTTGTCCTAAAGCATTTTACCTTTTTCTTGATCTAGACTGTCATTGAGGCTTTCAGCTGAGGCTTTATGTGGCATATTGTGCTTCTCCCTTCCAAGATTTCTACTTGCTTCTTTTTCAAAATATTTATCTCTAGATTCAAATGCTCATTCATATTCTGCATTAGCCTTCTTAATTCCTTCAGCTGTTATTTGCTTTCTCTTGGATTTTATATTCTTTTGAGTGACATGTCTGGTATTTCACTTTGAAAACTTTGGCATCAGTGCCAAGAAAGTTATAACTGTAGAATGTATCAAGTTGCCTTATTTTATGAATTTTCTTGTGCTCATTTTTAAATGTGCACTGATGATTAGATGGATATTCCCTCTGTATTTTCTTTCTTACTTACTTTCTTTTTTTTTTGGGGGGGGGGGGGCAGGGGGGGCTTCCCAAGGAATAAACCCAGGGGTGTGTAAACTCTGATATCCTCAAAACATTTTTTTTTAATTTTGAGACAGTATTTTATTAAGTTGCTTAGGGTCTGGCAAAGTGCTGAGGATGACTTTAAACTTTAAACAGTCATTCTGCTTCAGACTTCCAATACACTGTGATTGCAGGCAAGCACCACCAAGCCCTACTCCCTTTTTCACTTTTACTTGAGGCTCCTCTTAGTAAGAAGCCTTCTCTTATCACTGTAGTGTGGGAAATGGGTTTGTTGTGTAGTGTTGAGTTTAATTTCAGATGCATTTTATTGCCTTTATTCCCTGTTGCATCTCTGGTTCTGACCAGTGAGGACTGACCCTAGACATTGAGTTTATAGTGTGAGGGTCCCAATCTCTGTATGTGTCAATTGAATGAAGCCCTCCGGAATTCCAGGTGATGTGATGTAGACAGCAGAGTACAGTTGGTTTGTCCTCTGTCCTTACTCCTACAATGGAAAAGGAAGCACCTACTAGCAGTTGGAACTTTCCTAGGGCATTGCTTCTGTTGGATGCAGTTCTTATAACCAGCCCTGCTTCTGATTTTTCTGATTATGGTGAAGGGTCTGGAGTTTTTATGCTGTGTGTGGACATGGGTGCAGCTCAATTCAGAACAAAGGGAGAAACAGGGAACAGGATCACAGCTGCCCATCTGTAGTGCTTCCTTTAGTCTCATTGCTCATGTGTGACATCACAGGGTTTGCAGAAATTACCAGAAAAAGATACTCTCTGGGGATACTTGAGCCAGGCCCTCCAGGAGCAGGATGCATGTCATTGCTGGAGTGTGTCAGTGAGCAAGTGCAGAATGATAAACACCAAAAATAGTCTCTCAGGAGACTTTTCTGCTGTGCTCTCAGAGGGTGGGGTAACACCAGTTGTGTGTAATGATACTAGATGTCCCTTATGGTAGGGATAGCAATGGAGTGTGTGATTGGGACCTGGAGGAAAGGCAGAAGTCTGCAAATCCTGGGTCACCTGCCTGTCTCCAAATGTGTACAACTGTAGAACTCCTGGTGAGTTTGTGACAGAGTCTCTCCCTCCAGGGTTGAATTGAATCTGAGATGCCATTGACTGAGCAATTGCAGCAATATGTCTTTGAGGTCCCAGAGATTGAAAACTCAGGGATCTTTCTCCTAAAGCACAAGAAATAAAATCAAGAATTAATAAAGGGGATGGATTCAAACTAAAAAGTTTCTTCTCAGCAAAAGAACCAATCAATGAGGTGAAGAAAGAACCTACATTTTGGAAGCAAATTTTTTCCACACACACACGCCAGATAGAGCACTAACCTCAAGGATATATAAAGAACTCAAAAACTTAACAACAACAAAAAAAAAAAACCTCAATTAATACATGGGCTAAGTAGCTTAACAGATAATTCTCAGAAGAAGATATACAATCAATCAACAAATACATATATTAAAAAAAGTTAAACATCTCTAGTAATCAGAGAAATGCAAATCAAAACTACTCTAAGATTTCATCTTATGCCAATAAGAATGGCAGTTATCAAGAATACAAACAATAAGTGTTGGCAAGGATGTGGAGGGAAAGGCACACTCATACATTGCTGGTGGGACTGCAAATTGCTGCAGCCACTATGGAAAACAGTATGGAGATTCTTTAGAAAACTTGGAATGGAACCACCATTTGACCCCGTTATTCCCACTCCTCAGTTTATACCCAAAAGACTTAAAATCAGCATGCTATAGTAACAAAGTCACATCAATGTTTATAGCAGCTCAACTCACAATAGCTAAATTGTGGAAGCAATAAATTGTGGTATATATACACAGTGGAATATTACTCAGCATTAAAAGAGGATAAAATATGGTATTTGCAGGTAAATTGTTAGAGTTGAAGAATATCATGCTAAGTGAAGTAGGCCAATCTCAGCCCCCCAAAAAATAAACAAAGGCTGAATATTCTCTCTGATACATGGATGCTGATCCATAATGTGGATGTGGGGGCATGGGAAAAATGGAGGAACTCTGATTGGGCAAGGGGGAGGCAAGGGAGGAGAGGAGGTATGGGGAAAGAAAAGATGCTGGAATGAGATGGCCATTATTACCCTAGGTACATATATGATTATATGGTGTGACACTACATTCTGTACAATCAGAGAAATGAAGAATTGGGCTGCAATTGTGTAAAATGAATCAAAATGCATACTGCTCTCATATATACCTAATTAAAATAAATTAATTAATTTTTTAAAAAATCATAAAAATTATGATTTTTATATAAAAAATTCAGTGGTCTTTGACTTTCAGAGCAGTAGGTTTGAAAAATAGGGCCCCTTTTGTAATGACTTTCACTTACTGCACCATAAGTACATGCAGTGAAGTGAAGAGAACATCCCCAGAGCCAGTTCACCATCCACACCCCTGGTCTATCATCTATCTAGACTACCTTGCTACAGACTTCTAAGTCCTTTGTCTGTAATTCTCCTGAGTCTTTCCTTTTTATCACCTCAACCCTTGCTAATGAGTTACTTCCCTAGCTCTGCTGAACCCATGATCTCTGCTGGACATGCTCTTTCATAATCAAGTGTTCTATATGTTCCCCCAGGTCTGTGCCTGTCCTCTTTTAAACTACAGCATTCTCCCATGGTTGAATACCACAATGGGCAGCCTCTCTCCAGCGGATTTGATTCCATTTCTGGACAAGTAGGCAAGTGCTGGGTGCCTCTAATCCACCACCTTGCCCCTCTCATTTAAATTTGATTGAACTACATTTCCCCCTGAATATTTGAGAACTCAAGGATGGGGTTTTCAGTAGTTGGGAACCTCTGAAACTGCAAGTTGAATCCTCACAGAGGTATTTTTTTAACCAGGAACTTAGGATTTGTCATAGTTAATTCTATTCACCAAGCCTCTCATTATGGGCCAGGTATGTTTAGAGACTTTATGAGACCAAACCTCAGAGGACTGGGGTTGCTCTTGGCAATATAAAAGGTGGCCTAAAGTTTCAACTCTGTGCCCAAAACGGCCTGCCAAAAAGAGGTGGAGCCAAATTTGAAGGCCATATCATTTTAAATATTAACTAGTGAACTTCACTCAAATAAAGATAGGTGAAAACATGAAAATTTTTGAGTTTTCAAAACACTTTCTCTAGTTTTGTTGCATCATAGCCCTCAAGAATGAAAAGGCCTCAGAAGTGCCTTGAGACTGACTGACTTTAGACAGTGACATCAAGTGAGCACATTTGTCTCTATTTATTAAGTTCTTACCTTATCTCCAATGTAATCAACAGCTGAGTAAATCTTGAGGAGTTCTTTGGATACTGTGTGTTGTCTTGATACATCAATCAACAAGAAAGACAGAAAAATGAGCCACATCCTGAAACTAAGGTACAGAAAAGAGCTGAAATAGGCAGATAGGAGACTTGGGCATCAAGGTCAGACTTCTGTTAACAGAAATACCACAGTTTAACAGAATAGAAAGACCACAGATACAAATGTAAGCCTAACAAAAACTGAGAGACCTCTCTAAAAGGGGACAAACTGCAGTGTAGTAATCTTAACCTGACTGGAACAAAGAGCACATGAAGAGCTCATGGACATTGCATGTCTTACCCAGAATTGGGTCAGGGGCTGACTTCTTTAATCCCATACATTCATGTAACCCTGAGAAATCTGTCACTCATTGGCAACCCTTTCTTGTAACCCCTCCTCTGCAGGAGTTCTGCTTCTTTCTATTACTTTAATAAATTCTGTTACTCTGCCCTAACTCTTCCACTATTTGTTTCTGTGAAATTCATCTGTTGAATTTGCAAAACAAAGTGTCAGAAAAACAAGCCTGATTCAAGAAAAATTATTGCTTACTGTTCTTCTCTGCATAATTGTGGACCCCAGAATTGGGCTAAAATTGAATGCCTATGAGATTACACATAGGAGACCCTTTCACATCTCATTAAGAAAAATGAATTCTCCACATTGAAAATACAAAGAGAGCATATTCTGTATAGCTGAGAAAAATTTTAACCTCCATATAGGAGTTTCCTTTTTATAGGACAATGCCCTACCCTCAAGACCTTACACATTCTTCTTTCAGAAGACTTTATCCTGCTGAAAAAAATGGAAAAACCAGGTAACAGAGGAGAAATTCATGGAAAAGTGGACAGTCGCTAGCAATGAACTCCTAACTGCTCAGACATGTCTAAACCTCACAGGTATGAAAGTACAGTTTACCACATCTCAGGAGGAAAGACACCATCAGAAGATGATTTCCCCTGCTAAACCTGGGTATCCATAGTCACATGGCTAGCTGGATAACCTCACATATCTCTTCGGGAGACAAGCCCCAGATGCGACATCTCAACCAATCATGGGTTCAATTATTGTTCCTCTTGACCATCTGTATCTCTTCCTAAACTCCCTTTAGATGCACTTCAACCCAGTTACAGATTAGGCTCTCAGTTTCTGAGGTCTATCATCAGGTTGATGGCTGAGAATGTGGAGAGCTCCCCATGTTGACCACAGGCCTACTGTCTTGGAAAATACAGGCCACCAATCTAACTATCATGGCAGTAGTTTTCTAATTGGCTCAAGAACTAGATGGAATACATTCTTGCATGCCTGATGGAAAATTCTTGCTTATTTCTTCTAAGCAGAAGAACTCTGGGATGTGCAAAATCAAAGCTGAGACAAGACAACATTTGTTCTAGGATGAGAAAAGGTTTACACCACTCTAGACAAAGACTATGAAGTTGGTGATGAATCCATATGTCTATTGGTAGGATAAGCTCAATTGGATGAGAGAGTGGCCTAATATACTGATGTACTAAATTACTTTCATGAGACTTCCCAGATAATAAATTGGACTCACTTACAGATGTTTTTTTTTCAGTCAGCTATTTTGCTGTTGTGGCTTAAACACACAAAAAAAATGTAGAGGAGGAAAACTTTTTTTGAGTATTCACAGTTTCAGAGGTCTTGAGGGCTCATGGTTTCAGAGGTCATAGTCCAAAGAAGGCTGCTTCCATTGGTCTGGGTTTGAAATGCAGCTAAATATCATGGTAGAAATGTGTGGTGCACAGAAAGAGCTCACATTGTGATCAGGAATCAGGGAGAGTCCACTTGCCAGATACAAATATATACCCAAAGTCATGTCCTAATACCCACCTCCTCCAGCCATATGCTACCACTTTAGTTACCACTCAGTAAATCCCTATCACTGATGGCTAAGACTGTCATGACCCAACCAATTCTCCTGTGAACTTTTTTTTTGCATTGTCTCACATGTGAGCTTTTGGGGGACACCTCACATCCAAACCATAACAGATGTAAAATGCCACTGTTATTCCAACAGCAACCATGTGTCTTGGACTATATAAACATTCTTGAAAAACAAATGCATCTTCTTATTAATTCTTTTTGGATTAAAGGAGCACTCACTGGAAGACTAAAGGGAAGACTCACTTTTGCTGTCAGAATTGCCACTTCTCACATACCTCCCTTGCCTGGAGAGGGCTACATCATCTGTAGTATTCACCATTGCACACATTTATCTTTTTCATAGGTGGGCACCATTTTATTATGCTTTTTGCTATTAGTGAGTCTTAGGCCAATCCCTCACATGAACATCTCATCAAGAGAATAGAGTCTTGGCATCAAAACACCTGGAACAGGAGAAACAAGAACAGTGAACTAATTTTTTGACATAGGAATAAAAGGATTTTGTTCTTGTTTTTGTTTTTTTAACACAGGAAGACATTAATTCAAGAATTAATATATTCTTAAGTGATTAGAATAGGAAAGACTCTCACCCATGACCTGCACAGGTGATGGAATGATGGAAAGAGTTCCTCTTAGTGGAATGGGCTGGCTGCAGAATAAAGACTGAAAAAGAGAAAACAGTGGTAAAAAAAACATATGACACAAAAATAATTTTAAAAAGCAAGGGCAGGACAATCTAGCTGATCTTGGGGAATGAACTTTCACACTGAGAAGAAAAAATCAAGATAGAGTCTGTTCTTGCTTTATTTATATCAGGAAACATCAAAGGTTTTCCATGGAATATTCTTTGCCAAATAAGGTAGGAGGTGAGCTGCCCAGTTGCCAATGGATTACATACAACTCCGAAGCTATGAGAGCAGTCTTCCTTATAGAGCAAAGATAGAGTTCACGTGCATTGGGCAATCTATTGAGTGGGAGGAGCCAAAAAATAGTTTACAATGCCAAACCTAAATCTCCCTGGCTTCCAAACTGAGTGAAGATCCTCAAAAAATTAATGGGTGGCTTCTTGCAAAAGATAGTGGAATAAATTTAACTATACTTTCTTATGTACACATATGAATATGTGTGTATATATTTGTATCTGGCAAGTGGACTCTCCCTGATTGATGATCACAATGTGAGCTCCTTCTGTGCACCACACATTTCTACCATGATATTCAGCTGCATTTCAAACCCAGACCAATGGAAGCAGCCTTCTTTGGACTATGACCTCTGAAACCATGAGCCCTCAAGACCTCTGAAACTGTGAATACTACATGTATATCTTCACATCATGTACAATACAAGATTGGGATCCCAATTAGAATAATTAGCATAAATATGTCAAAATATACTCTAATATACAAAATATGCATACATGTACAACTAAAAAGAACAAATTTTAAAAGCTTTAATAAAGAATATACTAAGATGTTTATTTTCTACTTATTATATCATTTCCATGAGAAAAAAAAATAAAACTTCGTACCCCCTAGCAAAAAGGGGAAAAAATGGGGTGGGGGGAGGGTGGTGAAGTTCAGTACCAAAGATTAGCTCTCTGTTTGGCTGTCACCTCTAGGTTTTTCAACTGTCATTTATCTTGACTTACATATTTCCACTTCTACAGAGATAGTATGTTTACAGACAGCTGCACACCTGCCCCAGAAGGCTACCACTTGGTAAAGATTAATGCAGGTTTTCCTTCTGTGCCTTCTAGGATTTTATCACACAAATACCTTGTGACCATCCTCTTATCTTAAATGGTAGGCTGATTAACACTCCCCCACTCATAACAGAAGTTATATATGAATTATGATGACTCAGTTTTAGAGAGCTGTCCTGTTCTCAAGATTGTGGTGAGAATTAAAATAAATCTTCCTGGAAAGCCTTATCTATTTTTCCCATACTTCTTACTGGTGCATTATAACTATATAATGGTGGGATTTGTTTTTATATATTTATGTATACACACAATATAACAATATAATTTGGCCAATTTCACTCCATGACACCCCTAATTCCTCCCACCTTTGGTCACTTTTCTCTACTGATCTCCCCTTCATTTGCATAGGATGCACCACCAATTTTTTTTTTCCTTTTTTCAATATACCTTTGCATATGAGAGAAAATACATATATACTGTATTTTTTATCTAAGTTCATTTTTTTAACTATTGGTCTGTGGTTTTGTTTTGATTTGTTTTGTTTTGTTTCTCTTGACTTGTTAATATCTGATTTTGATATAGGTGTTATACTGGCTTCTTAGAAGAAATTTCCTTTCCTTTCTATTTCATGTAATAATTTGAGGAGTATTGACATTAATTCTTCTTTAGAGGTTTTGTAGATCTCAGATGGGGATCTACTCAGTCCTGGGTTTTTTTTATTTGTTAAAAGACTTTTTATTACTGCTTCTATCTCATTACAAGTCATTGGTCTGTGTAAGGTTTTCTATTACCTTTTGATTCAGTTTTTCATATCATATTTATCTAGAAATAGAGCCATTTCTTCTAGATTTTTCAATTTATAGAAATACAAGTTTTCAGAAATAGTCTCAAATGATCCAGCAGATTTCTGTGACATCTGTGGTGTTTCTCCTTTTTTTAATTACCATTTTTTTAAATTGGCATTTTTTTTCTTTTTCTATTGGTTATGTTTGGCTTAGGGCTTATCAATATTCTCTATCTTTTCCAAAAACCAACTGTTTCATTTATGTTTTTATTGCTATTTTATCCTGAAGTTCATTGACTTTGGCTATGATCTTAATTATTTTCTTCCTTCTGACCGTTTTTGAATTGGCTTGTTCTTCCTTTTCAAGAGATTTGATATGCATCAGTAGGTTGTTTATTTGGGATATTTCTTATTTTCTTTTTTAAAAACTCATAAAAATAAATTTTCTTCATAGTGTCTCAGAGGTTCTGGTATGTGTACCAGTAGGCACATTGGTGCCTGAGGATTTTTAAAATCTCTCCTTTGATTTCTTTCTATCACCCATTCATCACTCAAAGATATATTATTCAATCTCCATATGTTTTTATAATTTTTGTGGAGCTTTATCATGTGAATTACTAATTTTCTTAGTTTATAATCCGATAATATGCAAAGAATTTTATTAATTCTTTGTGTTTCCTAAGTGTTATTTTGTGGCCTAAAGTATGATCTATTTTGAAGAAAGTTTCCTGAGCCACTAAGAAAGTGTATTGAATTGTTGTTGGATGAAATATTCTATAGCTGTCTGTTAAGTCCATTTGATTGACATTTTTTTTCTTTTTAAAAGCATCTTTACAGTGTCTGGATGACCTGTCTAATGGTGAGTTAGGTGTATTAAAATCATCCAGTATTATGGTACTGAGGTCTATATGAAGCTTCAACTTGAATAGTTTCTCTTTTATGTAATTAGTTGTGCCCACATTTGGGCATACCTATTTGTTATTGTTATATCTTCTTGATGAATTTCTCCCTTTACCAATATGAAGTGATCTTCTTTGTCTCTTCTTATTAATTTTGGTTTTAAGTCTACTTTTTCAGATATAAGTGTAAGATACTGCTGCATCTTTTCAGGCTTCATTCACATGGCATATCAGTTACTATCTTTTCACTTTCAGCCTATGGCTGTTCTTGCTGTAAGATGTGTCTGTTGCAAACAAATTCAGATGGATCTCATTTTTTAATTCATTCTGACAGCCATGCCTTTAATTGGAGAGTTGAGGCAATGTACATTTAATGATATCATACAAAGATGTTTATTAATTTCTCTTATTTTGATTTATCTATATTGTTTAGCTTGGTCCTATATTTTTATTTGTTTAGCCACTCTTCAAATGAATTTTGTTTATTTGTGTGATCAGGGGTATATTGTTATTTTTTCTGTGTGGAGTATTTAAGTACGTTCTGCAGTGCCAGTTTAGTCATCATAAATTTGTTTACTTTCTGCTTATCCTGGAAGATTTTTTATATTCTATTTGAATTTGGAAAACAGTTTGAGGGAATATAGCAGTTTGGATTATTTTTTTCACTTTTTTAATAAATTATTGATTTATTTAGTTATTTATGACAGTAGAATCCATTTTGACATAATTCGCTTCCTAATACTTTTCCTTCCCCTTCGCTTCCTACACCTTCTGATCTCTTCTTTCTACTGGTCTTTCTGACATTTACTCAAAGTTATTATTAATTAATTTCTTCAGGATGTACATATTGGTGAGATTCACTGTGGAAAATTCATATATGTATACAGAAAATTTGTGTCCGATTATTTCCACTATTTTTTTCTTTTCCAATTTTTTGTCCATGCCTTTTATTCCCCTTTGTCTACTACACAGAACTTCTATTCTTTTTTTATCCCCTCTTATTGTGAGATAGATTCCACATATCAGAGAAAACATTCTGCCTTTTGTATTTTGGGATTGTCTTATTTAAATATGATAGTCCCCAGATCCATCCATTTACCAGCAAATATCATAGAGTCATTTTTATTTATAGCTGAATAATATTTCCTTCTGTATATATATACCTCATTTCTTTAATCTGTTCAGTTGTTGAAGGGCATTTCAGTTGGCTCCATAGCTTACCTATTGTAAATTGTACTGTTATAAACATTGATGTGGCTGCATGACTGTAGTATGCTGATGTTAAAGCCTTTGGATATATACCAAGGAATGGAATAACTGGGTCAAATGGTTGTTCCATTCCTAGTTTTCTGAGGAATCCTCATACTGCTTTCTAGAGTGGTTTTCAAAGTGAGTAGAAGGATTATCAGAGCAAAAATCAATTAATCTGAGAATTTAAAAATACAAAGGATCAATGAGACAAAGGGTTGGTCCTTTGAAAAGATAAAAATATTGATAAGCCAATAGCCTAAATATCGAGAGAGAGAGAGAGAGAGAGAGAGAGAGAGAGAGAGAGAGAGAAATCAAACAGTCATCTCAGAAATTCAGTCAACCACTAATTTGAAAACTTATACTCCCAAAATTGGAAACTAAGAAGAAATAGATACATTTCTAGATAAAAAATATCTCCCAAAAACAAATTAAGAGGACATAGAAAACATAAAGAGAACACAGTAATTTGTAATGAGACAGAAGAAGTAATAAGAAGCCTTCCAGGGGCTGGGGCTATAGCTCAGCAGCAGAGTGCTTGCCTGGCATGTGTGAAGCACTGGATTTGATCTTTAACACTACATATAGATGAAATAAAACAGAGGCATTCTGTCCATCTACAACTATAATTTTTTAAAGCCTTCCAAAATAGAAGAGCCCAAGACCAGATGAATAAATTCTCAGCTAAATTCTATCAACCCTTTAAAGAATGACTAAAATGAATACTCCTCAAATTATTCCATGAAGTAGAAAGGGATGTAGAACTTCCAGATTTATCCTATGATGACAGTATCACATTCACCAATACCAGAAAGGGAGGGACACAAGAAGAAAAGAAAATTACTGATCAATATCCCAGAAGAACTTAGATGCAAAAACACTTCTTAAAATATCAGCAAATCTTGTTGAACATATTAAGAACATTATACACCATGGTCAAGTCCTTGAGAAGCCAAAAAAGTGCAGTCTCTTCAAACAACAGAATGGGTGAAATACCAAATCCTCTTCCCATGAGTGATGCCCTGGGGAGAGTAGTGTGGTACAGTCTTAGAAGTCCATTGATTCATTAACACTTAAAAACTCCCCACATGATAAAACAACTGGCAATACCAGACTAAATCTCAGGCCCTAGAAGCTTAATGCAGAAACTTATCTCACAGAACTCAAAAGCAACAATCCCCAGGAAGTGAAGCCAAAAGCATCTTCCATAGATCCTAACAACATTCCACTGAGAAGAGAAGCAGAAAAATGCAAAGGCAGTTTGGCACAGACAGTGGGCAAAAACTCTTTGTTTTTGTACTATTTTGTTTTGGTTTTGAATGTGTAATGATTAATACATGATGGGTATTTATCCATTTTTATACATACATATTTGTTTCTGCCTTTTCAATTTAAGTTTATCTTGAAGTAACTATTTTTTCATGCTCTTTTATTGAGAGTTGGGGGTTTTGATTGGTATATTAGTATAGTTTGGATTGATTTTCTATTGTCTCTTTCACAACTGTTTTTCTTTGTTCCTATTTCTCTCTTTTTTTCTTGCTAACAACCAAATCATGTTGTTCTCTCTCTCATTCTTCCTTTTTTTAACTTCCATTTTTTGTTCTTCCCCACTCTAAATGTATCCTATGTCATCTCTGCATTTGCCCTATTCACGTCTTAAATCTACAAACTCTTTTCTACCACCCCATCTCTTCTTTTTTAAAATATTTATTTTTTTAGTTGTAGTTGAACACAATACTTTTATTTCACTTATTTATTTTTTATGTGGTGCTGAGGACCAAACCCAGTGCCTCAAGCATGCCAGGTGAACGTGCTACCACTTGAGCCACATCCCCAGCCCCAATCTCTTCTTATTTTCTCTTTAAAAAAACTATATTTAAATGTATACATATATATTCATATACTTTTATTTTTCTCATTTCCACCATTTTACTTAAAGGAAGTTATTTTTCATGAATCAGTATTTTGAAAACTAAGGTATTTGATTAGAATATGTCAGTATTAATTTTGCTCTAGTAATGTTTTATTTTTTTATACTTTCTATTTTTTGTTTATATACTTTATTTTATTATAATTTTTTAAATTTTTTATTTTATGACTTTTTACTTTCATTTATCAGTTTTCCTTGACTCTTTTTTCTATTTTCCTTCACTAACAACCAATCTATATCGTTCTCTTTCACTCTACCTTTAATTTTATGCTTCTGTTTTTCCCCACCTCCTTCATAATCATCAAATCCTACATCACATCTGTTCTGTCCTTGGTCACTACTTGAAATTGTAAACCCTCTTGTAAACTTTCTGCTCTTAATATGGGCAATGACTGATTATAACATTCATGATTATTGTGACAATTGACATTGTAGGTTTTATAGTAAGAGCTATTTGGTTTAATGCTATAATTGTTTGCATTGGTTGTTGTTATTATCTGTCTCCCCCTAAACTGTGAGGTACTGGGAACATTTAGGAACACTATAAGTCCACAAGATTATAATGTGTTAAAACTAACTATTACATAGGTGGACACACAAATATGAAAAAACAAGGGAACAAAACACACCAAAATACAAACAAAAAGAGAACTCATCAACATCACAGTGGAAAAAAATGTCAAGAGAAGATGATTATAATGTGCATAGTTAAATTGATCTTCAAGGTAAAGAATGATGTAAGAAAGAAAATATGGGAATCAACATATCACTTAAAGAGATAGAGATTTTCTAACAAAAAGAAAAAGAAATACTTAAAATGAAGGAATCAATAAACTAAATTTAAAAAAATTCATTGGAAAATATTACCAGCAGACAAGACCACTTGGAAGACAGAGTTTCAGGCAATGAAGACAAAATCTTGAAAATAAAGTTGACCATAGAGAAAAGATGTTAAGATACCGTGAACAGAACTTCCAATAAATATGGGATAACATGAAAAAAAATGTTAAAATATATCAGGGTAGATGAAGGTTCAGGAATACAAATCAAAGAATATATAATTTTCTCAATGAAATAATACCTGAAATTTTCCTAAACCTTAAAAATAAATTATACAGAATAAGAAAAGAATTTTAAAGGCTGCCAGAGAAAATGACATGTCACATTCAGAGGGAAGCCAATCTCAATCTCAGCTGATTTTTCAACCCAGACACTTAAAGCTAGGATGTGTTGAAATAATATACACCAAACTCTAAAAGAAAATGGATGTCAATGAATAATACTGTACCATGCAAAATATAAGTTCAGATTTGACAATGAGATAAAAACCTTCCATTATAAACAAAAATTAAAAGAATTTACAACCAGAAAGACAGGACTACATAACAGTCTCAACAAAATATTTAATGAATTAAAAATGACACATAAAACTGAACACCAGCAAAGGAAGGAACTGTCATAGAAGAATAGTAAATCAAAAGAGAAACTGATTCAAATTAAAAATCAGAAATAGTTAAAAATGACACAAAATAAGAATCATTTCTCAATAACAACATTGAATGCAAATGGCCTAAACTCAACAGTCAAAAGACATATAATGGCAAACTGGATTAAAAAACAAGACCAAACAATATGCTGTCTCCAAGAGATTCACCTCATATACAAATACATGCACAGACTGAAGGTAAAAATATGGGAAAAATGTATCACTCACATGGACATCATAAAGAAGAATAAGTTTCTATCCTTATATCTGATTAAGTAGATTTCAAGTGAAAATTATTCAGAAGGTACAAAGATGGCCATTTCATACTGCTTAAGGGAACTATATATCAACATGATATAACAATCTTAAATATTTATGCCTCAAACAATGGAGTCCACAAACCTCAAACAAAACCTTCACAATCCCAAGAATCAAACACATTAATACTGAGGAACTTCAAAAAGCCTCTCTTACCAATCAATAGTTCTTCAAAACAATAATAAAGAGGCTATAGAACAAAAAATACAATGCATAATTTAGACTTAGCAGACATGTATAAAATATTTCATCCATCAAAGACTGAATACACTTAATTCTCAGCAGGACACAAGTCCTTCTCTAAAACAGACCATGTCTTAGGCCACTAGGAAAATACCAAAAATAGAGATTATGCATTTCATTGTAACAGATCATAATGAAATGAAATTAGAAATCAATTATAAAATAAAAATCAATGATAAAATAAAAATAAAAAATAAAAGCTACTCTAACACCCAAATTGAACAACCAAAGGATAGCTGAAGAGATCAGGAATAATAATAATAATAATAATAATAATAATAATAATAATAAATTACAGGTAAATGAGAATAGCAACACAACAAAATCACTGGGACACTATGAAGTTGGTTCTAAGAGGAAAGTTCATTACATGGAGCTCATCCATTAAAGGAATAGAAAGTCACCAAATGAATAATCTAACTTTACATCTCAAAGCCATGGAAAACAGAGGATACATCAACACTAAAAGTCATAGGAAAAAAGAAATAATTAAAAGTGTAACAAAAATTAATGAAATTGAAAAAATAAAAATGACAAAATAAAAGCTGGATTTAAAAAAAAAGAAATAAAATTCATAAACCCTTAGCCATACTAATGAAAAGGAGAGAGAAAACTCAAACTACCACAGTTTGTGATGAAAAGAAAATATCACTAGAGACACCACTGAAATACAGATGATAATCAGATGCTACTTTGAAAATCTATACTTCAATAAAATCGAAAATCTTGAAGATATAAACAAACTTCTAGAAACATATGACCTACCCAAATTGAATCAAAGGAATAGCAAAAAAGAAAAGCCTGAGTCTAGAAAGATTATTTGCCAAGTTCTCAGCCAAGTTCTATCAGACCTTAAAAGAAAAACTTACACCAATATCCTCAAATTATTCCATGAAATACAAAAAGGGATAACCCTTTCAAACTTATTCTATGAAGCTATAATCACCCTGATATCAAATCATTCAAAGGCAAATTGTGAAATAAAAATATCAGACCACCACCCCTGTACAAAAATTCTCAGTAAAATACTGGAAAATCATATACAAAAACATATTTAAAAGATAATGCACCATGATAAAATGTGGTTCATTTCAGGGGGGCAAGGTTGGTCCAACACATGGAAATGAATAAACACAGTTCATCACACAATCTACTTAAGACAAGAATTATATGACTATCTCATATGTAGAAGAAATATTTGACAAAATAGAGCATCCATTCATGCTCTAGAAAAACTAGTAATAGTAGGAACATACCTCACTTATAAAACTATATATGCTAAACCCAAGTTAAATATCATTCTAAATGGAGAAAAATTAAATGGATTCCCTGTAAAAATGAGAACAAGTCAGTGATGTCCTCTTTCACCACTCATATTCAACATAGTCTTGAAACCCTAGCCAGAGCAATTAGACAAAAGACAGAAATTAAACAAATATAAATAGGAAAAAAAGAGCTCATTCTATCCCTATTTGCCAATGATGGGACTTTATATTTAGAAGACCAAAAAAATTTATTAGAAAGCTTCTGGAACTAATAAACAATATCAGCAAATATTTTAGCAAAGTAGCAGGTTAAAAAGTACCCATAAATTAATTGTGTTCCTAGACACCAATGATGAATTAAATGAAAGAGAAATCAGGAAGACTATCTCACTCACAACAGTCTCAAAAAAATTAAAATACTTGATAATCAATCTAACAAAAGAGGTGAAATACCCCTACATTGATATCTATAGAACACTAAAGAAATAAGTTGAAGATCTTAGAAGATGGAAAGATCTCCCATGTTCTTAGATAGGAAGAATTAATATAATCAAAATGGCCATATATCCAAAAGCACTACACAAATTTAATGCAATTCCCACTAAAATTTCAATAAAGTTCTTCATAGAATAGAAAAAGCAGTTTTAAAATTCATTTGAAAAAATAAGCAGCCCAGAATAGACAACACCTAGAAAGAAAAGTGATTCAGGCATTAAAATACCAGACCTTAAATTATACTACAGAGCTATTGAAACAAAAATAAATAAATAAATAAATAAACAAACAAACAGATAGTATTGGAACCAAAACATGCATCAAGAAGAATGGAACAGGATAGCAGACACAGAGTCATATCCATATATATCCATATCAAAGGAACTGAACAAGCATATCATAAAAAAGAAATACAAGTGGTCCAAAAATATTGAAAAATTGTTCAACATCTCTAGCAATTAGAGAAATGCAAATTGAAACTATACTGATATTCCATCTCACTCCAGTCAGAATGGCAATTATGAGTGTCAGTAACAATGAAGTTGGCAAGGATGTGGGGAGAAAGGTAAATCCATACATTTCCAATTAATTCCAAAATTAATTGTAAGTTGGTACAACCACTCTGGAAAGCAGTATGGAGATTCCAAAGAAAACTTAGAATAGAGCAACCATTTGTCCCCATTATCCCACTCCTCAGAATATACCCAAAGGACTTAAAGTCAACATACTAGAGTGACACAGACACATCAATTTTTATAGCAGCTCAATTCACAATAGCCAAGCTATGGAATCAACCTAGGTTCCCTTCAGCAAATGAATGGATAAAAAAAATGGGGCATATATGCACAATGGAATATTTCTCAGCCTTAAAGAAAAATAAAATTTTGGCATTTTTAAGTAAATGGATAGAACTGGAGACAATAAAATTAAGTGAAATATGACTATCGCAAAATACCAAAGACCAAATATTCTTTCTGATATGTGGATAATAACCCATAACAAGGGAGAATAGGGAGGGTAACATATAATTTTATTGGGTTAGACAAATAGTAATGAAGGAAAAGAAAAGGAAGGGGACAGGAAAGACAGTAAAATTAATTGGAAATATTTTTCCTATCCTTGTATATTAATACATGAGTAGGGTAACTCCACAACACATACAAACCCAAGAATAGAATTCTAATTTGAATAAGTTATACTTCATAAATGTATAATATACCAAAATACACTCTATTGTCTTGTGTGTGTAAAAAGAACAAATAATAAATAAATAAACCACATTTCTTTCATACAATCTTGCCTATTTATATCTAGCAAATTCTGAAGTAGCAAAAAAGATTAGTAAAATATTAAAATATTTGAAGTTTAAAAAAAAAGAGGAAATGCTTCAATTTTCCAAACTTTTTATCCTCTCCCACTGGAGTGATAGACAATGCAAGGGAATGCTAAATCCTCTAGACAATAATGTGGAATTTAATAATGAAATGTTTTCAACCAGGCTCACCCTAGTTTTGCATTCAGAATATTTTGAGGGGCTTTCCACATAAACTCATTGACCATCTGCAAGACTGAATTTAAGCTCCAATGAAATGGAAAAAAACTCATTTTAATTCTACATCTTTGAACAATTTCTTTTTAAATTCTCTAAATTAGTAAAATAATTCTCACTTAAACCAGATGTAAGTACAACGTAAGGCTCAAAATAACTTCATCAGACAGCTGGTCATGAAAACAATTGCCTTGATTCATTCTAAACAGGTAAGCTTAAGACCTGGCAAACATGAAACTGAATTACACTTAGAGATTTCAACTAACATTAGGAAATACATTTGAACTGCAATGAACACAGAAGAGACAGGCAATGAATTTGAGTCAGACTGGGTAATACACTGGCATTGTCTTAAAAACAAATGAACAGTTATTTTTTAAAAGCTTCAGACCATACTTCTTCAGACAATGAAGATTCCAATGGGTGCTGTGAACTTACTTGGATGACTTAGTTCAATGTACTGGACCATATACAGTTGCTTACTAGTCCATGTACGATTTAAGAGCAGCTGCTTCCCCCCACAGGGCAAATCCACAGATAAAATCTCCCTGTTCCACTTCTGACAGTGTAACTTCTATCAGAACCAAGTACCAGTGGGTGTAAGGAGTTGATTAAGTTTTCATACTGGCATAATGCACCACATAAACACCACCATAGTAGAGAAGACACTTGATTAGTGAGAAACTGCAGTAATCACATTCAAAATATCAGAATCACAGTATTTAGGAATCAGACTAGAATTTTTTGAATAGAGGAAGTGGCCTGATGAGCAGCACAATCTAGGCTCTCAGGTCTCAGTACTAGGGTGATTGTGTGCACTGTGACCAGCAGGGAGAGCTGTGGAACTGCTCTGTGGTCCATACACACAATACAATATAGACCATTTAGTGAAGGTATCCTGGCCCTTTCTTTGCTCACAGATTAGAACTCACCAACTGTGTCTTCTCTGACCTGGCAAGGTACACTGAGCAAGGACCTCAATCCTTAAGCCAAAGGTATTTTCTCCCAATGCCCTCCAATGACCACTGACATGTCTTCTTTAGTGAAGTAACAAGTTTGGTGAAGAAATTATTAAAGTACAAATCACTTCCCATGTTTAATTTAATGACCCAATGCCACTTTGTAATACTTCTTTACTGAATCCTTTACATTAATGTACATGTAGACCATGTTTCTCATTACAAATAGGAAAAGAACTACTAGAGTACACTGTCCATTGTTGAAGCATTCTAGGAAACAACAGAGAACTGTTGGTCAAGCTCTGGGGAAAAAAGGTCAGCTGGGAAATTGGCCTCCAGGCCCTGGGCCAATAACACATGGTCACTGATGTGTGAAAACTCAGTATCTGTGATCTGGCTGAGTTCACCTTAGAGAGAAGCTCATTTGAATGAAAGTCCCACTCCTACCCCTACAGGGTGTTAAGAGCTATAATAAAGATTGTGGAGCTCCCTGTGTGGTGAACAGTCTTGAAAAGCTCAGCCCTGGGTTTTCTGTACCATGACCTGGGCTCCACTCCTGCTCACACTTCTGGCTCACTGCACAGGTCAGGGGAAACTTTGTGGGCTGAAGTTGGGGGTGGGGAAGGCACCATTAAACCTTTATGCCACAAATTCTCTCCTGATCGTTGGGTCTCTCTGTAGAGCTCCACTTCTCAGGCTGTGGTGACTCAGGAAACTTCACTGACCACAACTCCAGGAAGGAAAGTCACACTCACCTGTGGCTCCAGTACTGGGGCCATCACCACCAGTAACTATGCAAGCTGGATCCAATAGAAGCCCTACCAGGTACCCCAGGGTTTAATAGGTAGCACCTGTTGGTTCTCAGGAGTGCCTGCCCATTTCTCAGGCTCCCTGCTTGGAGACAAGGCTGCCCTCCCCATCATGGAGGCCCAGACTGAGGATGAGGCAACATATTACTGTACTCTGTGGTTCAGCAACCATTTTCACAGTGGCACATGTAGATAGGGAAATTAGAGACAAATACCATAGCTCAGCCTTACTCTTGGCTCCTAATATCTCAATATTTTTGCAATAAATCTACATTGAACTATGTGGGATCACTCAGTACACCTCTTCTCCATTGTTCCAGAAAAGTCCATCAAATCTATTATTAATACCTCCAAAATATTTGGTTTTAACACATTTTATCATAAAGATGAATTCTTGAAAGTCAATGTATAAATCTTATCTGCTGCACAATTATGGACAGGAGAGGCAAAATACACACACACACACACACACGCACACACACACACACACACACTGATTTGAGTAGCATTTTTTTGCCAAGAGAAAATTTTGGTGATAAGATACACAGTTATGATTATATTCATATAAAGATAGCAGAGGTTTATATAATGTAAAACATAGAATAAATATCATTGAAACTGGGAAACAATACATGTCCTTCTCACCAAATTTTTGAAAAGAATAAAGAGATCTAAAATGGACAAAAAAGATTCAAAGAAAAGTGATCTGAAATTAACAGAAAAGATCCAAAGGAAAAGAATTAATTAGTTTTCAAAATTTAATAATAAATGTAAATTTCCAGGTAAGTGTACCTGTACCTGTACAGGAATACTCAATACTCTACTCAATGCAGCTTTTTTTTCCCAATGTTAAGCTAATTTACCAAAACTCATCCTCCCTGTGTGAAAGAGGAAATCCTGAGTCAATGAGCTGACACTCTATCCTCTCTGCCTGCAGTGAATGTTCCCAAAACAGACTCCACAGGACCCTGCAGTATATGCTGAGAGTTCTGAACCTCAGGCTTGTAATGGCAGGTTGACTACATGTCATAGGACCAAAGTCTGCCAGGCAGGGATATTAGAGTACAAGGTTCATTCTATTCAAAATCAAGCCTACTTCACATGTGAATTACCTTTATTCTTCCCCCCAAAAAGAATTCCATTAAAAGAAACTCAAAGGTAGGAGATACCATGAAATTCAAAGAGATATCAGTACAGTATAGAAAAGGAACCAGGGGGAGAGAGGAGGAAGGGAAAGGGGAAATATTTGGAAAAATATTGGTCAAATTATATTGTTATATTGTGTGCATATATGAATATGTAACAAAAAATCCCACAATTATGTACAAATATAATGCACCAATTAAAAATAATCTCAAAGATATATTTGAAATTATAAAACGTGAGCAAATATTTTCTAGGGGAAAATAATTGTGATATATTCTGCAAAAGCATTTTAAATATTTGAACATATAAAGTTTATCCTAATTTCTTACAAATTTAGTGAAGCAGAAATCCAACAACATTCATGTCTTCTAAAGGGTATGTCATCCCTTATAACCACAGCAGAAGCTAAATCATCTTTTTCAGAATATACCCTATAGCAGCTCCTTCATTCTCAGGAACAGGAGAAACATACCTACTGATTCTAACATGGCTCATGTTTTCTCAACCTGATAATTTTACCAGGTTAACCTCATGAATCATCCTGCCCCACTAATTTGGTTGGGATTGTGTTGAAATGCATCACAGTTCTTTAGAAAGTGGTAGAATAAATATCATACCCCAAAGGAAGCTCTGACCTATTCAAGCAGAATCTCTCAAGATACCTCTATGCTTCATCCCCCATGGTGATAGGCTCCTGTAACCTTGTGTTCTGCCATATCCAGTTTATAAATCCATTGTCCTCTGGTTACAAGGGGATGGGAAGAGGGGAGATAGAGGATAATTTGTTAATAAGTTTAGAGATTATTTGGGTGATTATACAGAAAACACCATAAATTTTGTAAATTATTTCTCAGTATCTGCAGCAACAAAATTCTGAAACTCATGGAAATTTGGGCTCAAGAATATGAAAAATAATTTCTCTGGCTTGCCCCAGAGCTGATATAGAAAGAGTCAAGAGAGAAGTTCTGCTTTGTGTGGCCCAGGAAGAGTTATGCTGTTCAGGGGCTCAGGTGCAATGTGGGATTCTAGAAAACATCTTTAGGAGAGTTGAATTTGTTGGATTATGCAAAACACAAATTGGGCTGCACACTAGATGGTCTGTGGAGGAGGTCAAAGGACAGAGATGGTAAAGTCTTCATATAATGTGGAGATTGCCTATTGTGACAATTAGGGGAAGAACACATAAAAAGTAGAGAGTGAACAAAAATTGAAAAGAAAGACAGAAAGCATAATTTAAGTTTGTGAAGAAAAGTCCAGAGTGCTCATCATGGTAAAGGTAAGAGTGAAGTTAGTGGGACAAGCTGGGTTATTGGAAGAGATTTGACTGCAAATGCTTTGTTGAAAAATGAGACTGAGGCATTATGGAATGTCACCCATTAAGAAATATGATTCATTGTTGGCCTTAAATGAGACTGGATGGAAGTAAGCTGCACTGGTGCAGGAAAGGTTCATGGAGAGTGGTGTAGGGTTGAGTCCCCACTCAAGCTCATCACCATGCTACAGATATTGTCAGTAGCCTCCAACCTTGCTCAGTGATAACAGGAGATTCCTTATCACATGTGAGGAATCTTATTCTAAGCTTTATTTGAGATGTATCTTCTCCATAAACTGGTCCCTGCATTCCCCCATAACAAGCCACACTCATAATCATTCAGGTATATTAATTTAAATTCAGTAGAGGTAAATGCCAAAAAATAAATGAATAAATACTCCTTAAGGCCCCAACACTTTCCAGAAGTAAGAAGTGTAGAGAAAATTCCAAAAACCTAGCTTTGGCTCCCTGCCAACCACATCTGGATGCCCCTTCTATACTTCCCTCAGGGGAACACCAAACCCTGGGCTCAGCACAAATGTGTCTCTGGCCACATGTTCCAAGTAACACCTCCTTTTTCTCACATCTCAGCACAATTGCTCCCCAGGAATACTCAACAGCACTGCTTAGATTCTCTACCTCATGAACCCTGGTCATAGAGGTGCTGTTTCAGATACCTCCTCCTGGTATGATAGGAGCTGGGGTAGAGTGAGCCTGAATTTGAGTCTTCTGTGACTTCACCCTAAACCAGGACACAGAACAGCTATTGGGAGTGTTGAATAAATTTTCCTGGTGTCCCTATCTAGTAATTTCCTTCTCAGTACCTACTGGGTTGCTTTGCCATTACGCAGTAACGTATAATATACTCAGGCTTTGAAACTTCATTTTTCAAATTATATAACCCCGTTAGGTTCTCATCTACTTTCCCAGCTCCTGTAAACTGAAGACCCCAATATTCATCTCTATCTCATTATCTTATAACAGGTAAGGATCTCTAGAAAGCCTTGGGAGCAATGAATGTAAATATATATTATCTGTTGGGAAACATGCCAGGACCCAAAAAAGAATCTCTGACATTAAACTAAGTTCTTTCTTCAAATACCGTGGAATGTCCTGTGTATCTCTCTGGGTCATTTCAGTGAATAAATTAGCAAAGGGGGGGGAGAATATTTTGTTCAAAAATAAGCCATGATTCATGTTAAATATATAAGTAACAAGTATCAAATATTTTATTCAACTTATCTAGCACAAGGAGAAAAATAAGATGGCAAAGCTTCGTCAAGGACTATTTTTTAAAATACAGTAAATACAGACCAAGAAGGAAGAATCTTTCAAACAGATTTTTGTGCTGGTAATAAACTGGATGACATCCCTCATCTTGTTAAAACCACAAACTTTATGTTCATCCCCTTGGTCCTAATGTATAAAAATTTATATGAGAGAAACCACATCAATTATAACCAATGAGCAGTTAAAAGAGTTTTCAACAGGTTGCCCCTCAGGAGTCTGACCAGAGCAAGAAGAATGTCCCAGGGTACAACATCATGCAGTAGGTATAATTTTCTAAATTAGAAAAAGAACAGTAATCTCCTATTGGTTTGGTTTATGTATTAAAAAAAACAGATTAACAAACCTGGAGAAAGGGAAAAAAAACAGCTAAAAACAAAAACTAAACAATAGACAAAGTATTTTGTCTATTTTCTTTAAACAAGGTTGACAGCTCTTGGGAAATCTTCATCCCTACCATTTACCTGAACTTTATTTCATTGATATTTTTTTATGAACAGTTTTTTATTGTGACCAGAGTCTTTTATCGCAACACACGGTTCTGTCCGCAATAATTTTTTTAGGCTGCAAAGAAAGTTCAGAATTCAGAAGTTGTTAAAAGAAATGTAGTTTAGAAGACAAGGAGCATAACTTTTAATAAAGTAAGTCCTAATGCAGAGAAAGGGAAAAGGTAGGTGCATTTCATTAAAATAGAAGATGGCATGAGTTGTCAAGTAAATGAAAAGGTTGAGGGAGAGGAAGAGACAGGATGAAATAAGAAAAGAGCAGTGAATGAATATAACCTAATTTCATATGTGCCACAGTCTGGCTGGGCACAAATCACGAGCCACTGAAGAAGGAACAAACTTTATCTCCGAACTCCCACCAACGCCACACACGCGGCCTTCTCCTGGGACACACCACACCAACCGGAAATCTCTCCTCCAGAAATCCCTCCTCCCACACTTCCCCAACCAATAGGAACTCTCCGGGAATCCCCGCCAGAACTCCAAAGTAGCACAAGAACTCCAAAGTAGCAGGCCAAGGAAGACAGCAGGGGTCTAATATACAATTGAATACACAGCTTAACATAACCATTATCATCTCAATGGCTTTCTGGCATCACCTCTCAACCACACCATTCTGGCAAAAATGCCATGCATCATTCCAACTGGGCTATGGCTCTCAGTACATATGTACATATATGAATCTCACTGTTATGTATCTCCCCACGATATTAACTAAAAAACAAAACTAAACTGTATTAAAAGCAAGTAGCAGAAATATCAATAGAACAGAGGAAAGGAAACAGGGAAAGGTAGGAGGGAAGGTAAAGGAAAAGTATGGAGGACTTAATTAAAGAAAATATATATTCCATGCTTCTATCAAAATCAATTCTATTGTTATGTGTAACTAAAAAGAACAAATAAGAGAATTTTCTAATAGCTTAACATAAAACGAGTAAACTAAATTTAGTTATTACATGTTACAGATTCAAATCCAATTTAGTTATTGCATGTTACAGACTCAAATCTAAAAAAAAAAAATAGACTGTATTTCCAATTGATTATAAATGACTGAAAAATATCATTGTTAAAAAATCTAATATACATTATATACATTTTTGCTGAGCACCATGATATAGCAACTTTATCCCAAATTATTTTACATAACTAGCAAAAATGCTTTCATCAAATTTAAGTATCCTAATGGCATGCCATTTTAAACTTCTATTCAAACAAAAATGAAAAGTTATTTTGTTTTTAAGCTCTGAAAATCGAAATGATACAAAATTAATGTGGTCATTTAATAACTTCTTCTACTACACCCTCTGATTTGTATAGGAAAATTCTGAAATACCTTTCCAGACAAATTGGAATTTGAATCTTGTATTAAGCACAGATATCACACTAAAAGAATCAGTTCATTAAATTGCTTTAAAAAATTCAGGGGTGTCTATTCAGTGGAAGCCAAAGTATACAGATAAACATGCATAAAATTTATTATGTATGCAATGGAGAAACAAGCAAAAGCAACAGGAAAATTAGCTTAGAATTCTGGGAACAAGTTTTTCTAGTTATCATTATTGAAAGTTGTTTTTTTTTTTTTTGGAAAATTAAATGTAAATTTTTTTGACACGGAACCAAAACTTCATAAAAATTTTGCCTATGCAATAATAAAGAAAAGATGAGAACTGACATTCTTGTGTATAGCTCTCTATAGCCTTTCCTTCATTTGCATATTCTCATTTCCACAGAAGGCAAGCTTATTTTTCAGCAAAGGGTAACACTTGTTTAAACTACATGACTCAAACAGGCTGCAACGGTAGAAATGGGGAAGCACAGTGTTCTTGCCTTGATAAATCAGTGCCATACTGTTGGGCTTGTGAACTAGAAAGCAACCTACAATGCCTTTGTGAGGGGATCTTAGGGCTTAGCACACTGGGTCCGGATTTTTGTGGTTTGGAACACTGACAATGACTAGCCCCATCACCATGGTAACCTGGCCACCCTCAGGTGCATAGTGTTCCTTTTCCTTCCGCTTTGTGCCACTGTCCTTTCAGCCCATTGGTTGCCAATAGTAAGGGTGTTGCTAGCTCATTGGATTAATATGGCCCTCAGGTAAATTTGCCTGGTAACAGACTGCACATAAAAAGTTTGACTATGCAATAATAAAGTGGATTGAGTTCTCTGAAACTGGTCTCTGGACGTCCCTTTTCAACTCCCTCCCAGCCATACCCTCTTCATCTTTTTGTTGGACTTCAGCTGGACTAAGTGAGCCCACACCACACAGAACTCACATTTTCTACAGCATTATCTTTTTTATAGAGCCATTTGATTCCACTAGAGAAGTCACCCACTTCCCTTTCCTCTACTTGATATTTGGCATAAGAATGTTTCCACCCACTTGCAGCTGGGAGATGATGATAAAATATTGCTTTAATTCTGTCTGGCACTGTAGCTTGATGTTGTGCTTGGAGAAATCTGGTCCTGAGACAGACACAGGAAGGATATGATTTGGTTGTTCCTTTGTCTCAAGTCACCAGGGTATGCTTGAGGGGATGGTAGATATACAAGGAATTTAGAGTCAGGGAAGACTTCAGAGAAAGGTAACCTGCCACAAGCTCCTGAGAGTGGATCAATTGGAAGCTATTTATTTGTGCTTTCTGAAGCAGTTCAATTGTAATAGGATGCCAGTGAGGAATGAGTTTCTCCATTTCCAACTAACCAGGGCCAGAGTAAGCATTGACCCTTTGACTTGCAGGCAATTCAGTTGGTTGATAAGGAAAGCAAGTATTTTGATGGGTTCAATTTGGGCAAACTAAAAAGTTAACTAAGGCCTCACTGCACTGCCATGGAAAATGTGAAAAAAAAATCCAAATGTGGCTATGTGAAGACCCCAGTTTGATGTATCCAGAATAATTCTCTCCAGTCTCAAAATTTCACATGCTCAAAATTTCATGAGAAACATCCACAGAAACTTTTTCTTGCAAATGAAAGGAAATCCACATGTGGTTATATGAAGATCCCAGTTCAACAGATCCACAGAAACTGTCTCTTGCCAATGCCTTCAGTATTGAAATTCTTTCATCCTCTTCAACAGTCTTTGCAGCTAGGGAAAAATATGATGGTCATACATCTCAAATATTTTGGGTGGGCCTTTGTAGTAGCTAAAAGCCTGCCCAAAAGGATCCTAACAAAAGCAAATGTTTTTGGATAAAGGTTTAACTTGTAATTTGGTTTGGCTAGCCACTAAATTACCGCATCTCTCTGTATGAGAAATATTTCAATTTATTTGTAGAAATTTTTCACACATTCACTTCTACATGTGGGCTGCCTTAGAGATTGTCTTTTCCAATAGGAAAGCCAATCTGGTTTTCCAAAGATCCTGGAAACTTCATGCTATCCTTTGGAACTGTGTGCCATCCAACTCTTCTGCTTCTTTCTCCTCTTTCCCAGAAGAGCTGTAAGCCTTACAATATTGACATGGGGTCATCCAGGAGCAAATTTACCACCTCATTTTCTTCAGCATGAGGCTGCAGGGTAATATGGAGGAGGACCTGGAAGACTGAGGAGAGAAAAGAGGAGGATGAACTCCCCAAGGCTTGGTATGGGCAGGGACAACATACTGGAGACAGATGCATGAATTCAGTGGGTAGCCAGTGAATTAGTTGTATGATGAACTTCAACCTGAGGCCTCCACCACCAATCCCTCTCCTCCAACTGCCACAGCTGATGCCAGGTTAGGAGGGTGCTCCCTCTCCCATAGAGCAGAAACAGCCAAAGAGAGGCATGGGTGAGAGCTGCTCATATCCTCCCAGGTGAAGTGCCTCCAAGAGGGAAATGGTGAAAGGAAGAAAACAGAGAATACAGAAAAAAAGGAAAGAGGAATATGAAAAAACAAGAGAGAGGGGCTTCTGAGTCAGCTTTCTGGGAATTCTGGGGAGGGAGCACTATTTTAATTTTAATTGACTCAGAGTTTATTTAAATGAAGCAGCTACATCTCAGTGTATATGCTAAAACCATCAGAGTTATCCATTAACATCAGAAATAAGTGAGGCAGTATAAAAAAATTAAAATAAGAGACCAAACATGAGAAAGAAAAACTAGAGCATAGGAACTCCTTGGGTGGTTTTAAAAATCTCTGACATATTCCTAGGTCTCTAGAAAACCACTTGCTTTTTCCTGGGCTATCTATCAGGTAGAAAGAGAAAAGACCTTAAGTTCTCTTCTCTGGCTGAAATTGCATCTTTGGTAGATGAAGTGAAGGACAAGATAGAGGTGTAAACTGATGCTATATTAATTAATGTCAAGTGTTAAAAGTGTACCCCAATACTCAGCAAAGACTGAAAAAAAGTATTGCTTCTGTGCATTTTTGGAAATATCTGTTTAATAATTAGCTAACCACTAATGTTTTACATGCAGAAGTTAGCCAATACATATGCAAATAATTCAGTTAAAGTTATAGCCCAGAATATCACAAAGCAATGCAACATCAATGACAATAATACCTACAACGGAAACAGCAGTGACAAAAACAACAATAAAATTAAAGCCCTCCTAGTAAGAGCTCTAATTTCCAGTCATTACATTGTAATACCCTAAGTCCATGTTTTTCAAAACCAAATATGAGGCAGTAACAGGAAAGTTTAACCCAAATATATTGAAGCCAGGAAAGTAAATTCAAATACACACCAGAATCCCACAAAAACCAGTTGATAGAAACTATTCATGAGGAACCAAAGACATTGGGAGTATTAGACAAAGAACTCATTTTTGAACTGTAATAAATATGTTAATACAAATAAAGCAAACCATGGAAATAATTTTAAAGGAAATTGTGAAATAAATGTGTTATCAAATATAGAATAGATAAGAAAGGGAGAATTGCTGAACTAAAGTTCATATCAAATTATATTGTCCAAGGAAGCAAAAAATAAATAACAAAAACATGCGCTAAGCCTACAGGATCTATGTTTCACCTTCAAGCAAACAAAAATACACATTACAAAAGTTCTAGAAAGATATGTATGGGCAAAAGTACAATTTTTTTGGAAAAATTATCAAGAAAATATTTCCAAATTTAATGAAAAAATAATAATCTATACATCTACAAACTTAATACTAAAAGACCTTTATTACAGTTCATATCTATACAGTCTATGGAAAGCACCATGAAGGGACAAAACTTACTAGATCTAAAAACTCAAATAGGAAGACAATTATACAAAGAATATGTGGAATTCAATCGCCATTTCTGAAGCAATGATTCTCAATAGGCACAGCCCTCCAAGATGCACAACTGTTAAGACAGATAAAAATTATGCAATGCCTCACTTCATACATTCTACATTAGCAGATCCAGACTCTGTGTCCTCAGAGAAAGGAAGCACATGTGTTTTCGTACAATGAAAAGAAAACACAAATGTGTATGCATGCACATGCAAACACACACACAGACACACACACACACACACACAAATGAGCCCAACAGTGGCCACCAATTACTTTTTGGGAACAACTGCTGATCCAGAAGGAGGTTCAGAGACAAAGGCCCAGGAGGCCCCCAAGTTGGCTCCAGTCATCAAATGAATACATGAGGCAATGGAGGAACGAACAGCGGAAGAGATATATGATGTTGCATACTTATAATCTTTGAATCCTAGGTATCACAGAGCCAGAAAACAGGAGGAAACGCTTAGAAATAAAACAAGGTTTAACATTGGAATCAAACTTCTCACCATTTGCTCTGAGAAGCTCAACTGCCTTAAAAGTTCCAACCTGCCTTGTTTGGAGGATGTGAGAGAATTAGGAGTCTAGCCTCTGCATGGGGATCTGAATGACAGAGCTCAGAGAGGCTCCATCATGGCCTGGTTGCTCTTTGACCTCCTCGCTGTCCTAACCTCCACAGAGAACAGCCTCCCAGATACCAAACCCTGTTCTTTCCCCTCTAGTAACAATTCTTACTTGTCTCACATCTAGAGCCTTAATGAGGCTCCTGTTTCCAGGGTTCCACTCTGACACTGTGCTGACTCAGGTGCCCTCTGAACCTGCTTTTGTAAGACAAAGGGTAAATATTACCTGCATTCTGAGCAATGCTTACAGTACATACTGGTATAAGGAGGGCCCAGGAAAGTGCGCTCAGTTCATGATATGGGTGGGGAAGTCATGGTGTTGTAGGATCTATGGTGATGAGATCTTTGATCAGTTTTCAACAGAAAGGACCAATTTACCATGTGTTTATAGAACAAATATGTGTGTTCACCTGAGTAGGACTCTCAGGAATAGGCAATGACCATGATTGCTGTGCCTTGCACATTTTTTAATTTGGGTTTTGTGCTGTTCAAGATGAGATATTATGGGGGCTGGGGATTCAGCTCAGTGGTAGAATATCTGTTTTACATATGGGAAAAACTGGGATAGATCTCTGGTACCAAAATAAATAAAGAATGAGAGAAAGAGAAAGAGAGAGAGAGAGAGATATTAAATAAGAAGCTTTGCTATGTATTGTAGAGAACAGGAAGTGAACATGGGCTTTATCCCTGAGAGTGGACTGGATCATATGGGTGAATGTAGAGCCAGGGAGAAGGATGTGCTATGGCTCTAGGTACTGAGTAAAGAAACCACAGGAGCACTTGGATGGAGGTACAGCCTCCACATATACTACAGAACAGGTGAGTTGTAAGAACATATAACAATATTTAAATTAAATAAGAGAGAATGAGTATGTATCAACAAAATGTTAAATTCAGAGCTCAAAATCTACCATTTGAACAAATATATATATATATATATA
>NW_025999898.1:4195899-4214377 GCF_001458135.2 Marmota marmota marmota
TATAGATATATATATATATATATATATAACATTTAACCCCTCAACCCACAATCCTACAAACATACAAGTGGGGGAACTCATTTAAAAAGTATGAAAACTTTGTGAGCTCAGTATCCACAAAACAGACAATTCTTTACTGGGTCAATTGGATAAAGGAAGAAAATAAGTGATTTTTAGAGAAGGTATGTTCTGAACTGGATCGAATTCTGATACAACATGCCATGGCAGCTGCAAACCATACTTTCCATTCAGTTTATACCTAATACTTCCTTCACTTAATCAAATATTGAAACAATTAAATTGGCTCAAATGCTTAAGATCCAAACACATCTATAGTTGGAATCTAGGAGAACACTTAAGATGTATGTATATTCTAAATTGTAATGAAGATATACAAGTTTTATAGAATCTATATGAAGAGCACTAAAATTTTTAATTGACATCTATATATGTAAACATGACTTTACATAATGTCACCAATAGGCACTATTTAAGTAAGAAATTACAGTAATTATAGATAGTGTGTTTTAGTCTGCAAACCAGATAATCCATGTGTGAATAGACTCAGTGACCTGCAGAGCTGCAGAATCAAGGTGAAATCTCAGATCCTGGGACCAACAGAAGGTATGTGTTCTGAGACCACCAGAGGGCACTTTGGGACTGCTGAGGGGTCCCAACAAAGCAGTTAGAAGCATTCACTCCAAGAAGCCCTGGTCTTGCAGGTGGGCACTCTGTTCACTGACGGAGACAGCTGTGTTTTGTCTGACCTGACTGAATCCCTGGAGGAGAGACCTTTGTCTTGTCCCATCAGGTGTTTCCTCCCAAGGGTCCCCCAAGGTGGAAAGCAAAATTTCATTCTCCTCAGTCTGAAATGTGTGTTGGACTCCTGCACTAGGGCTTAGCAAGGGGCTGGGCAGCCATGATGAAAACCAGTTGCATGAGCAGCCTTCCATTAGCAGGATGGTGCAGAATAAAAGAAGGCCTGGAACAGCCCATTCCTATTGTGAGAATCAGGGTCTGTGTCTACTATGACTTCTACTCCCCTTGCTGTTCCACATTTAATGCTCAGGTTAACAGTAGTCTTTAGCAAGTCTCAGTTTTTCTTCACATCAACCACTCAGTCTCAGAATCCATGAGAAATTTTTATCTTGCCCTTACTTCACCTCTTACACCTATCTGTGTTTGCAGGTTCCCTCTCCTAGGGTGTATTCAGTCAACTGTCCTCCATCTCTGCAACTCCTGGATCACCAGTATTCTGAACCATGGCTTTAGTGTCAGCAGATCCCACATACAATGATACCAGTAGACTACAGGGAACCCTCCCTGGTGTCTTCCATGCTACTCAGACTCAAGGTAAGTATCAGGATTATGAGCTCTCAGAAACTTGCCAAGATCAAAAATGCCTTGACAAATACAGGTATTCTTCATATCCCTGACCTGCAACTGTAGGATAAGCTGATTAACATTGTAGTACAAGGTATGATGGTTCTAAGTCTTACACAGGGCTATTAACCCACAGAGAAGGGACAGGAAATTCTACTTTCTATTATATTTGGTGCTAAAAGTCACAAAACCAGAATAATATTCATGATATATATTCTCAGGGAATTCTGATGCATAGTAATAAAATCGTAGTATAAATTATATATAATTATAAATTTTCCAATGTGTTATGAAGTATCATACATGTGTAATGAAAACACAAAACTCCAAATTTTATTTCTTTCTGGCTTTTTAGTGATGTCTTATTATGTTTTCAATGAGTATGCATAAATAATTAAAAGTTCCCTTGAGAAGAGCACTGTGGTTAGCAGAATAATGGACACCAAAGGCATACATGTCCTAAACCCTGTTAGGAAGCATGATAAAGTGATAATACATTACATGTGTAATTAATGTTATTTATCAACTCACGTTAAGAGGAGAGATAATCCTGGAATTTACCTGCACACAGAGAGATCATGAGGGTCCTTAAAAGTAAAATAGAAAATTACAAGTGGCCAGAGAGATGTGATATGAAAAAGTTTCAATTACTGTTTCTAGCTTTCAAGATGGAAGAAGTGACCACCATCCAAGGAATGTGGGTGACTCCTAGAATCTGGAAAGAGCAAAAATATGGTTTCTCCCCTGGAGCCTCCAGAAGAGAGCATAGCCCTGTCAACCCCCTGAGGTTAGCCCAGTGAAATCCACATCACTCTTCTGATCTCAGCAAATGTAAGACAAGTAGTTTGTATTGGTTTATGCCTCTTAATTTATAGTCATATATATATATATATATATATATATATATATATATATATATATATATCACAATTTTCCCCTTAGTCCAATGGCTTAATGTTTATGAGTAAATATTATTCATTTGATCAGGGTGATCTAAACTCTGGAACTTGTGCTCTGATATGTCTTTGGGCAAGTGTCTTACCAGATGAGCCAAATTCCTCTCTGTAAAAATGGACATGATAATATAATCTAAGCAAAAGGTTTATTATGACTCCATGAGTTTGTTTTCTAATGACTGTAAGCAGTGAGAATTCCTGCTCTATTCTGTTTCATGGCACTTTTATATTTGGTTATCAATTCCTGGTGAATTTTCCTGGGAAACAACAGGTCCCCCAAAGCATACAGTGTCCACATACAGTGGTAATATTAATCTGGGAACATTGCTTGACACACAAATATCTCCATCAGTATTTCTAGGAAAAAAAATTAAAAAGATGGAGTCAGGAACCAATAGGAGACTAAATTTTTACATGTAATCTTCAGGAAACTTCATGGAACACTTTCTGGGGGCCCATAAAAAATGTTCACAGATGAAGATGTCCCCACAGGACTCTACATCTCAATAGGGGTAGACAGAGGAAGTTAGCTCTATGTCACTAATGTGGGCTCAGCAACTGTGATCTTCTGTGTAATCCGAGGACCTGCTTAATCCTAGGTTCTGCCTGTCAGGCAAATGAAAATATCACCACCCTCCAGACTGGGTCTTGCATCATTCCAGGCCCAGAAGTACAACCAGTGAGAGGCAGTGGATGGAGGCACATTTGCATGACCTGCTCCTCCTTAAGGTCAGTGGGGAGGAATAAGAAAGGCTGGGGTAGCCCACACCTGCTCTGGAACTCAGGAAACTGTGTCCAACATGGTCAGGACTCTTCTCCTTCTTATGATGCTCACTCACTGCCCAGGTAGGACCAGACCTCTGTGCCCCATGGCAGACCCCTGTCCTGAGTCTGTCCTCACTGGCTCAGATCCCCAAAGACATGCACCCTGGCCCTGACTTCCACTGTGATGTGTCTGCTTTTACAGGGTCATTTTCCCAACCTGTGCTGACTCAGCCACCCTCTGCATCTGCCTCCCTGGGACAAATCACCAAACTCACCTGCACCCTGAGCAGTGGCTACAGTAACTACTATGTGGACTGGTACCAGCAAAGCCCAGGGAAGAGCCCCTGGTTTGTGATGGAAGTGGGCATTAGTGGAAATGTGGGATCCAAGGGGAATGGGATTCCTGATCGCTTCTCAGGCTCAGGCTCGGGCCTGGATTGGTACCTGACCATCCAGAACATTCAGGAAGAGGATGAGAATGTCTACTACTGTGGGGCAGCCCATGGCAGTGGGAGCAGCTACGTGCAACACACAGTGACACAGGCAAAGGGGAAGTTAGACAAAAACCTCCAGGCTGATGGGCCCTGTTATACTTCTCTTCCTAGTGTCCTGACTCGTAGTTCATAAGGAGCCTCCTGACCCTGATTAATGATTTCTACCTTCCCAGATATTTTATAAATTTAATTCACATTAATTATCCCCCATATGCAAATATGTTTTTAGTAGTGTTCAAAATATTGAGTCTGTATTTGGAGATGTTTGTTTCTAGCCATGAGTTTCCTGGTGTAATTTTATTTTAGAGATTGTAAAGTTGTTTACATATTTGTACGTCATACAGTCCTTTTAGCACCATCTTCTGTTACTTTTGCTCATATTCAGCAATTATAAGTATTCTTCACAGTGATGGGATATGAATAGTTCCCTTGAAATTCCATATCTCGACCCTGATTAATGGGATAACATGTGCATAGAGGGTCCACCTGGGCTTCACCCACATTGCCACCTTCCACCACTTGCATGTGTTTGTTCCTGTTAGACATAGCACCAGAAACAAATAGAACTGAAGCAACACCTAGGATGAGGATTCTGAGCCTGCTCTATACCTGAGGCAGCTTGGGGAGTTATCCCATTGCTATTCATAGAGTGAATTTTTTCATGTGCAGGTAAGATCACTCTGATGTGTTTATTAACTAATTATCTGGATCAAGGGCATCTCTCACAGATGTAGAAGTTCTGTGTTTGGGATTGGGGTTCTCTGGTGATGTTATTATTGTGGCATCCTTTGTGGCTAGAAAGTTTCTGTACAAAGACACAGAACACCTGACTGCTGGGAAAACTTTGTGCAAAGACACAGGAAGCCTAGCTGCTGTAGCAATGCCCTGCATTAGGAGGTTCTGTGCTAGAGTATTATTAGACAGAACCTTGATCTCAGGCACACAGCTCCTTGGAATAAAGAAACTCTCTTATTAGACAACCATAACATTTTACCAAGCAATAGTAATTTCAGACAATGGACTTTCTTGAGAGTTACACAAAGCTCCTAACATTGCATATTGTAACCGTAGAATGTAACTGCAAAATAAGCAACCTCACTGATACAATTGTCCTTCTCCTTTCTTAAACTATCTAGGGACAGACCATGAATCAGCTCATGAGCATGAACTTAGGTGTGGTCCCTGAGGAAATCCCAAGACAAGTAGGGATCAGGATAAAGGTAAGACTTATCCTTGTATAATGTTAACTCTTCATTAATTCATATTCATATTCTCTCTCTCTCTCTCTCTCTCTCTCTCTCTCTCTCTCTCTCTCTCTTTCTCTCTCTTTCACATTTGACCACACATGACAGGACATGACCCTTGCTCTGAATGGCTGTCATGGTCTCTGGCCTAGGAAGTTTAACCAGGGTGAAATGAAGATGGAAAGGATTTCAAGGAGAGACCCCTCAGGGTTGCTTATAGGGTGGAATTTCTTTCACTACTCAAAAAATGCCAGGTGTTAGAGAGTATGTATATGTTAATTTATGCTCAGACATGGAGTCATATGTTACATTTAATTTTCTCAGTGTCTCTTATTCCTACATGAAGAATTCAGATCTTATAAAAATCCATAAGGCAATAAAATTTTATCTTGATAACAACATAAGTATAGACTTTTAAGCTGGAAAGTAAGTTTGAGATCATGTACTTTACTATCTGGTGTAACCCAGGGAGGTTTAGTGTGATATTTAAACCACTTACCTGAGGAAAAACTAACTTTCCTTAACAAAATTTTCTTGTTAAACTATTTTAAGAAAGTCTTTCAGGATCTCTGGTGAGACACTTCTCAAAGTTGTTCATGATTAAAGTCAATGTTGACAAATACATTAGAATCTATATGATTTGTTGAATCTGGATAACTGATTATAATCAAAGTGATACTGTTCTCATTCAATGTCAGAATATTAAATAGTTAAAGAAAATAATGGTAAAATATACAATAGTCATATCAAGTATAAATTTTTACAGTTAATTGAATATAAAAATAATGGATGGAATTGTACCCTTATTCTTTGCTGTGAATTTCTATGTTTAAATTTTAATTATGGAAATATTGGCAATGGCAAAAGTGGTTAAAGTTTTCGGTTTAGAAATTTCCTCATACAGTGTTACCATGAAAGCAAATGTCCATCCAACTCATGGTAGTAAGTACTTTTCTAGTAGATTATTTGAATTCTGATCATACACAAAGATAGTGAGGTAGGGGCAGAAGCACAAGAAGGACTCAGAGACAAAGAGACCCTGTGGTCCAGAAATATGAATCCTCTTTGCAAATAAAATCTACTTGTGGTTCTGTAAAGGGTATGGGAGGAGGAGTTGAGGTAGGATGACTAGGAAGTAGCTCAAAGAGATTTTGAATGTGAAAATAAATCTTTGTCTTATCTTGACATAGTAAAGGATCTAAAAGAGTTTATTTAGGTAGAAAAATGCTTTTATCATACACATGTATGTGATTTATCCCCATGGATACCATGTATGCAATTTTTTAAAAGACAAGATAAAGAAGAAAGGGGACAGAAGAAAAGCTAGCCAGAGACTTTGCATAACTCAGGTGAGCAGTGCACATAAGGCAGGACAGGGAGATACCCAGTGATGGGAGGTTATGAACAGAATGTGAAGATGTTCAGTACTGATGTCCTGTGAGAGGCAAAGGGCCCTTTGCCATAAGAAATGGGCTCCAGATGCTCAGGGTGATCATGGTCAGGTGGTATCAGCCACATGAGGACAATTCACTGTGACTCTTCTCATTGTGTGTTTCTCCACTAGGAACTGAGTTCATTCAGAACAGAAATTCTGTTTTGTTTTGACACTTCTGTATATACATAGCCCATAACACAGCCTGACAAAAAGAAATAACTGCATGAGTATCCAGATTGACCTCATGAATTCACCAGAAGAGGAAACCCAGAGAAAAATAGAATTAAGGCAAAGATCATGATTGATGCTCATTTCTAGACATTTCAAGTTGGGGTACTAAATTTATTCAAAAGGAGAAATTTGATCTTAGGTCTATGGAAGATGTAAGGAATGTGGCCTTGAATGAGGGAAAGGTAACCAGTAGGATAGACTGGATTTCGTAGGTTTATGTGAAGACAGTTACAGAATCTCGTGATGGTTCTCCAGGTCCTACGTAAAGAAACCATAGGCGCAGGTTGATGGGGGTAAGAATTCTAAACACAGAAGATGGATTTCATGAACAAATGCATTGCAGAGCAGGGTGAGTTGTATGATTACCTAGCAACATTTATATTAATTAAGATCTGTTCAGATAATCATTAACAAAATGTCAAATCCAGAGGTCAAAATCCATCATGTGACTCCCCCAAATTGCAACATTCAAGATCTCAACTCAAAGTTCCACAAATGATTCCAATGCAAGAACTTGTGCATAAAGATTGAAGGACTTTTGGGCTTGCTGTCAACAGTAGAGCTGCTTCTGCACTGAATAAAGTGTATAAAGGAAGGAAATAATTGATTGGCAGAAAAGGTATGTGCTAAACTAGAATTCATTCTGTACAATATGGCATGTGAATAGCCCAGCAGGTATAAACCTTCTTGTTCCCTTGTACTTCTGTTATTTTATTAAATACTAAAACTGCTGTATTATCTAACATATAGATCAAAGCACACATCAGTTTATATTACAGTAGTTGGAATCCAATTATTGATTCACAATGGTGAAGCACTAAGTATGTTTCTGACTCTAAATTTATTTATTAGTAAAAGGATATCACTTTTACATCTTCAATGAGTTATTAACACTGTATATTGTCACTTAATTGTATATTTACACCTCCTAAAGACAGACACAACTTCTTGAACTGGCAAAACACAGTATTTACACTCAATGAATTGGTCGCAAATTATACAAGTTTCCTACTAATGCTTGTGTGTATGGAGATGGTGACCTGGTGAATTGTAGAAACCAGCTGAGGTCTCAGGGCTCTGAACCAAGAGGGGTTCTGTGTCCCGTGACCTGTAAGGTACACTGTGGAACTGACCTAATGTCCCTACATAGCTCCTCAGTAAGGACCATTCATTCAAAGGAACCCTGGTCTGAGTGTTGGGTGCTGCCTTCACTTTTTCATTTTTTTTCCAACAGGTAATACCTTGCCAAGAGCCATCCATGAAATGTGCATGAACCCAATCTACAAGGAAGCCATTGGGTAGGAATGTTTGGTATCTGGGAACTCCCAGCGGTAATTCTGCTAGTTTGAGGCTGCCCACTACTTGTAACTTCCTACTCAGCTCTGTCAGGTTCAGCACTGCACTGTAGATGGGAAAACCCACTGGAGCCATACATTTACCCAGCCTCTCAGAGATGGGTGTGGCTTCCCAAGATGGCAATCAACTTGTTTGCAGTGGGATAAGGTCCCCTTGAAACCTTATCTGTGCCTTTGATGCACTCCCCTTAAATAAAGAACCAAAGCCATTTTCTAGTTGTTCAGTTCCAGCTCTTAATAGGACTGAAGAATCTATCAGGTGCTCCTCTTTGAACCTCATTTCTGTCTCTTTCTCTTGTTTCTTTACTAATTGTTTCAGACTGTCTTTGTCTTAGGTGTCTAACAACCTTCTGAGCAGGAAACTACCCTGGTGAGGCTAGACACCCTGTGATATCTTGTGCCTGAATGTGGGGCAGCTCTGAAGGAAATTAAGAGGAAAGACAAGTTTAGGTGAGCCAACCCCCCCCCCCAAATCAGAGGATGAACCCCAATTTAAAAAGAGACTGGAGGCGGGGAAACGGTTCCACCAAAAGGTCTTACCAAAAAATTTATTTTTTCTCTCTATTCTTTCCAGGACTAACCAGCCAAGATAAGAGAAGAATTTTAAGGTTAAAAAAATGTTCTAATTATGCTTTTTAATAGATTAATTTTTTGTTTTATAAGGATGATACTAAAAATAAGTCTGACAATTATTAAAACAAGAAGCTGGTAATCTGAAATATTTTATTTAACAATATTTTCATAGTTTTCTGATGTAATTTATCTATTAAAGCAAGCCTGTCTTATAACTAAATCATATAAAAATTAATTAACTGTATTTTGAATTCCTAAATAGGTTAAATCAAATAAAAGTTCTGATAAGTATTTGAATCATATGGTGGACTTCCACTTACAAAATTTATAAAAATATTTTTCCTTTTATTTATTTGTCTGATTTGTAAATGTGTAGACACAATGGTTATATTTACATTATGACTGAATTACATGATATCAAAATTGGCCTAAATTAATAAGTGCACTCATAATCTAAAATTAAAATAAAAAATAGATACAAATACCTTTAATTCATATGATTTAATAAAATTCTATTTAAGTTTGGTAACCAAATAAAAATAAAGATGCCTTTAAAATTATTAATCTGATTTTTTTCCAGCTGGTTAAATAATTAATAAAGTCACTAATTCCTATACTGTATAAAATTTATGTCCATTTGCTTCTAACAATTTTCTTCAAAGGAAAAACATAACAAATACTGTTACCTACATTTGCTTGATGCCCTGACTTCTACAGTTAAAACTAAATGAATTAAATTTAAGGTAAATGGAATTAATTACAAAAATCATTATAACAAGAAATACTTATTGAATTACAAAGTTAAGATGGTAACTGTTAAATGTAACGTCAAGTATTCTTAACTCTTTTTTTAAAGAGAGAGAGAGAGAGAGAGAGAGAGAGAGAGAGAGAATGAATATCTTTTTTGTAGATGGACAGAACACAATGCCTTTATTTTTATGTGGTGCTGAGAATCAAACCCTGGTAGCGCCCGTGCTAGGCAAGTGCTCTACCACTGAGCACAATCCCAGCCCAGGTATTCTAAACTCTTTAATTTCCATGGGGTAGCATACATAAACATTATTGATGTTTTCATAGATTGGTAATAAAGAGAGATTTAAAATTGTTTTATGTCATTACTAAAAACACGGTTACTAAGAGATGAATCCCAACAAATATATTTCTATATACAAAGGGGTCCAAAAGTTTTGACTACATTTTAATTAAAATATTTCATCTTATTAAAATAAAACAGTTTAACTAAATTCAGAAATTTACAAGGTTGTTTCAAATATGAACAAAAAGAATTTACAGATAGGAAAGAGGAATTAGAAGGCTCTAAAAAAAGAAATGTTTCTGGGTTATAAAATGTCTTTATATGGTGCAGACTTTAACAGAAATAAAAATGAAGATATTTCTGGATAAGAAAGTCTTTTATAATTTTTTTTTTTAGTGGTGCTAAGAATCGAACCCATTGCCTCACACATGCAAATCAAGCACTCTATCACTGAGCCACAATCCCAATCCCAACTCCAAGAAAGTCTTTATATGGTGATATAAAAGAGTGTCTAAAGTAAATGACAAAGAAGGTCTGAGTAAGTAGAGAACAAGTTTGTATGTGATTAAGTTGGAGATATATATATATATATATATATATATATATATATATATATATGGAACAACCAATTGAAACTGAGATTTTTCACTAAGATCAAATATTGATATGCTTACATAAACTGAAGTTTAATCTATGCATTGAGAAAATAAGGATTTATTAAAACATTAATCTACTCTCATTCCAATAGAATAATTTCTTATGTCTGATGAGTTTTAAAAAAGTTTCTGATGAGTTTCAAAAAAGCTAATTTTAAAGAAATTAAGGTTTACACAATTTTGACTAAACAATAACTTATTTTAAAGTACCACCTTGCATACCAGATTTCAAATTTTTATTTAAACACTCTTCATGAATAATTTGAAAACATCAATGTAATTATGAAAAATTATTACTAATATTTTTATATATCAATTGTATCTCTGTCTCCTTAGTATATAAATCTTTAAAATATTATGGGGACAAGTGCTTGCAGTTCTGCATACGTGGCATATGTTAAGGGCATCTGAGTGGCAAACCACTCCCTTGTGCTAGGCATGTGATGGAAAACTGCTTACCCCATAGGCACAGCCTTGGGCATGAGGCCACTTGTTATTGTCCCTGTGCTTGCTTCACAGCCCATTCCTCAATTGGTCGCTGCAAGGATTCTTTGCCAGAAATAGTATTGGTGGCTGCCTATAATCTGCTTAGCTACTGCCTGCCTATGTATACATGGTATCCGAACAATAAAATCAGACCTGCTTGGTCTCTGGGGGTCTTGATTAGCAACTCCTCAGCCACAATCTCCTCTACACTGTTCTGTGGACCTCCTCACTGGATGAGAGAGAGCCCATGCAAAGTATAAGATTTAAGAGAACATTTTACTAAGCTGATACTCTCCTACCTAAAGTTTTCTACAAAAATGGTCTCTTGCAAACTTACATAATGATAACAAATTAACTAATTTTTTAATTATGTAATTTGATACTTTATAATTAAATAAATGTTACTAAAACATTGTTCCTCTCTACACTGAGAAGTAAACTTAACTATATTTCTAAAAGGCAATTAAGAAACAGTAGCTTTTTAAAAGGATAACAATATGAGAAATAAAAATGTTTTAACACCTTCCCTTCAGAGGGGATTAAAATTTCTCTTAACTTGTCTGTTTCATGTTTCAGATATAATATTAAATTATGTTAACTAATTTATATTAATCAAAAGTTATATATATAAATTTTTATGAAGTAACATTTAAATAAGAAAGTAAGTTTAGTTTCAAAATTAAAACGTCATACCTAACTTTTGCCAAGAGACCCATTTTATTTTATTTATTTTTTAATTGTTTTTATTTTTTAAATACATAACAGTGGAATGCATCACAATTCTTATTACACATATAGAACACAATTTTTCATATCTCTGTTTGTATATAAAATATGTTCAAACCAATTCATGTCTTCACACATGTACTTTGGATAATAATGTCCATCACATTCCACCATCATTTCTAACCCCCTGCCCTCTCCCATTCCCTCCTACCCCTCTTCCCTATCTAGAGTTCATCTATTCTTCCCATGCTATCTCTCCCTACCCCACTATGAGTCAGTCACCTAATATCAGAGAAAACATTTGGCATTTGTTTTTTGGGGATTGGCTAACTTCACTTAGCATTATCTTTTCCAGCGCCATCCATTTACCTGCAAATGCCATAATTTTATTCTCTTTTATTGCTGAGTTGTGGTGAGCCACTTCTGCCGTTTATGCAAATTATGGTCACCATTGCTTGATGGCGCTGGCTCCGCTGTGGTCTGTGACAAACAACTCCTTGTTTGGGAGAGTTGGCACATGACTTTTCATCACTCTATGAGAAAGCTCCACGTGGCTGCTTTGCATTGGGGCTTGAGATGCTTTATTAAGGCTGGGAGGGGCATCCCAGGGGATTCGGAGATGAAGAACTATCAGGGGCCTGAATAAAGTTGTTGAAAGAAGATTCTTGGGTTGCGTCTTTCTTGCGGGCAAGAAGTCGCGCGACAACGCAACAAGTAACGCAACACTGAGTAATATTCCATTTTGTTTATATGCCACATTTTTTTAATCTATTCATCTACTGAAGGGCATTTAGGTTGGTTCTACAGTTTAGCTACTGTGAATTGTGCTGCTGTAAACATTGATGTGGCTGTGTCTCTGTAGTATGCTGTTTTTAAGTCTTTTAAATATAGATGGAGGAGAGGGATAGCTGGGTCAAATGGTGTTTCCATTCCAAATTTTCCATGTAATCTCCATACTGCTTTCCAGATTGGTTGCACCAATTTGCAGTCCCACCAGCAGTGTATGAATGTGCCTTTTTCCCCACATCCTCTCCAACACATATTGTTGTTTATCTTCATAATAGCTGCCACTCTCACTGGAGTGAGATGGTATCTTAGTTTTGATTTGCATTTCTCTAATTGCTAGAGATGATGAATATTTTTTTCATATATTTATTGATTGATTGAATATTCTCTTATGAAAAGTGTCTGTTCATATGCTTGGCCCATTTATTGACTGGGTTATTAATTAATTTATTTATATATTTATTTGGTATTTAGCTTTTGAGTTCTTTATATACCCTAGAGATTAGTGCTCTATCTGATGTGTGAGGGGTAAAAATTTGCTCCCAAGATGTAGGCTCTCTATTCATCTCATAGATTGTTTCTTTTGCTGAGAAGAAACTTTTTAGTTTGGTTCCATCCCATTTATTGATTCTTGGTTTTAATTCTTGTGCTATAGGAGTCTTATTAAGGAAGTTGAACCTAATCTCACATGATGAAGATCAGGACCTACTTTTAAGAGACTCCTTTTTAAAAAAAATTAAGAAGTGTACATAAGAATCTCTTAAAATTCTACTATCCATAGATAATTACTATTAACAATTAGTACAGAGCTTTCTGATCTGTTTTCTATGCCTATATTTATAGATACACGTTTTATAAATATATAATCATATTAATATTTTTAAAACTTATAAAATTATTTAAATTACCCATAATTAATATTCCTTTACAAATTACTTTTATTGTCAAAAATTCTTCATCATTGGGGCTGGGGCTATGGCTCAGTGGGGAAGCACTGGCCTCGAACATGCGGGACCCTGGGGTTCGATATTCAGCACCACATAGAAATAGATGGATAGAATGAAGGTGTTGTGTCCAATTGCAACTAAAAAAATAAATTAAAAAAATTCTTCAACAAATAGTTCATTGATCCAAAACTTTATATTGTACATTTAAATTGTTTTTTATTACTTTAAAAGCAAACCTATTAAGAACATTCATGCAGCTGTATCTTTATACATGAAAATGATTTTTAACAGAAATCCCTTAAGATATCATTGCTAAATCTATGACAATTACAATTCTAAGACTTTTAAGTAATTTATTAAATCACTGTCCTGAAAGATACTGCCAATTCACATCTACTGAACAAATTTTAAAGATGCAAATGTCCCATATATCAATTATCATTAAATTTGATGGTAATGAAATGTTTTCCTAAATTGGTAGGTAAAAACTATTTGTTCCTTCACTTTACTTTTTAATTATTAATAAATAAAAATATTTTTCTTATGCTCACCAAACACATGTGTTTCTTATTTTGGAAAGATATCTATTTATATCTTTATATATACTTTATAGAGCCTACCTCTCCTAAGTTAAAACTATCTCCTCTCACCCCATTCCAGGTTAAACAATCATTAAAGTGACATTCAAAAGATAAATTTTTATTTACTATATTCCTAAATGTACTATATTCCTAAAATAAACAAAAATACTATATATAAAAAGGTCAATTATATAAAATTATATTCCTTAATTCATAGCTATTATAATAATCACGTATATTTTTACTCTTGTTAATTTTATATGGTATTTTCCTTACAAACCTTACAATTATTGTTTTTAATGCCTTATACAAGTATCAATTATAATATAACAACTAAGTCAATTTAAGATAATAAGGCTATTATCTACAGGACAAACAAGTAAAACTGGCTTTCAACATCTGTAATGACCTAATTTTATACTTTTTTTGCTCATCCTATTACTAGAGACAAAATCAAATCATACACTTTGGTTAAAAACTAGGCTTTCTTTTACTGTAATGCCTCTTAAGCTTAATAACTAACATTGATTTTAATCTGGAATGAGGTGAGAGGCAGTTTTAACTTAAAAGAGGCGGCTTCTCCATGACTCTGGAGTTCATAGAAAGAAGACCTTGCTGGGTTTCCCTGGGTACCCATCACCGCTTTCTGATGTACAGGTCTAGATTCATCACACCTGAATCTAAAACTTTAAGTTATTTTAGAAAAAAAAGATAATATATTCTGTGGAACTGATAGAAGACATAAGTTTTCCATTACTTTTTGATCTTGCTAACCATATTTTCCACCAATATTCGCTTATCAAGAAGGATAATTATGATGAAGATTTACAGTGCAGCATGGTGAGGCACAGCTCTGGCTCCCCTTGCCCAAGTGCTGGACATGAGTGTCTATGAAGAACCTGCTGCAGCCACTGGGTGCTGCCTCTATGGTAAGGAGGAGGAAAAGGAGAACCAGCTCACAGGTCCAAGTACATAAATAAAGAATATTTTTTTCTGAAACAAATCTTTAATTAAATATAACATTTTTATACTTGTTATTTAGATCCCCTGGTGCCCTCACTGTGCCAGCAACAACTGTAGATAGGAGCCAAAGAATTCGTAAAGTTTGGGCTTATAAACTGGATTAAGAGAAGAGAAAATTTGTCATTATTTGAAAATATAATTTTGTTGCTGTAGACACCAAATTTTCAGGTGTAATTGCAAGACCCATTGAAGTTTTCGGGTATAATGACAAACATCAACACCAACTATTGCAGTGTCATGTAAACTTTTTAAAGATAATTGAGCTAGGACTGACATTTAAAAATGAACAAGAACAATGGCCTTCAGAAACTTCACTCTGACAGTTTAATTTTGAATTTAATTTGATACAGGACATATATGCCCCAAAATCTGTAGAACTACTAATATCATCTGATATCTAGTCTAAAAAGAAACATAAGGAGGAAAGAATTCGGACCCAGTATTTTGCATAACTTCTTATGACTTTGAGAGTGGTCCTCTATAAAGGGGTTAAATGATAATCATTTCTCAATGGTTAGGACTTTGGCTATTTAATAAAAATCCTGAGCAACTCTAATTTTTCCAAAGAAACACTTGACATCTTTGAGATCCTTCAATTATTTTTTTCTGTCATTTATGATGTGAATATTTTATAAAGAGATGAAAAAAATCTTAAAGGTGGATTACAGGAAGTTGCTGAACAATTAGAGTTGACGCAGATAGGACACAACATCAGGCAGGATCTAATTTGTTGCTTACCACAATGGCCTTTTTCAAAATGAGAGATATTCTTTGCAGATGATATCAATGATACCAGATATTGTGGTCATTTGTATGACTTTGGTTCTAGTTCATCCTATGTACAAAGTGCATATGAAGAGGAATCCAACAAGCAGTCTTGACATGAAAGAGTTATTTTATTTTAGGTACACACATGCTTGTATATAGGTTTTATCTCTGGTTGAATACCTTGAACAATAGATACCCACACCACCACCACCCACATTGTGGCCCATCTTGCTTTTGGCTTTTCACTACTAAGTATGATCACTCCTGTCACAGATCTCAATAAACAGAAGTATATCCAGGTTAAATTTTACCTTAATCTAATATACTTGCTAGTAAGCATGAGTGACAGAATGGCTAAAGCTACATCATATTGACTACTTTGGTAATAATAAAATGGGACAATTTGATACCTACTTTAGCTCGTTTTTTCCCCTTTCCTAAATTAACTAGCACTGCAATTTATTTCCTAGTTTCATGTCTCTCCCTTCAATTCTGCAAGAGTTTTAGCTATTTGAGATTGTAGACCATCAGTTTTGCACTTTAGAGAATGATCTCATCTCCCAGTTTTATCAGAAATTGTTTATTTTTTTGCTCCTAGTTAGAAAAATTACCAACTTTCAAATTTATACAGTTTTTTTTAACCTATAGAACATAGAATGTACACTGTGCAAACTGTCAATTCAGCAAAATTAACAAAAAACACCTAAGAAATTACTAAGGTGTCTGTTCACTTTCTTAGCCCATTTGTTGATTACATTATTTGTGTTTTTGTTTTTGTTGTTATTATTTGTTTGTTTTGTTTTGTTTGGTTTGGTGTTGAGTGTTTTTAGTTCTCTATATATCCTGGAGATTAATGATCTGAGGTTCATATGATAAAGATTTTCTCCCATTCTGTAGGCTCTCACTTCATATTATTGATTATTTTCTTTGCTGAAAAAAAAAGCTTTTTTTTTAATTTGAATCCATCCCATTTATTGATTTTGATTTACTTCTTCTGTTTTAGGATTATTGTTAAGAAAATCACCCTACTTTTTCTTCTATTAGGTTCAGGGTCTCTGTACTAGTGCCTAAGTCTTTGATGCACTTTGAGTTGATTTTTGTGCAGGGTGAAAGATAGGGGTTTAATTTCATTTTGTTTCATTTGGATTTCCAGTTTTCCCAGCACCATTTGTTGAGGAGGCTACCTTTTATCCTCTGAATATTTGGGGGGATTTGTCTAGGATGAGATAATTATATTTATGTGGTTTCTCTCTGTGTCTTCTGTTCTCTACCATTGGTCTATGTGTCTGTTTTGGTGCCAATACCTTGCTGTTTTTATTACTATGGTTCCATATTATAAATTAAGATCTGATGTTGTGTTGCCTCCTAGTACACTCTTCTTGCTAAGGATTGCTTTGGTTATTCTGGGTCTCTTATTTTTTTCCAAATAATTTTTTGGAAAAAAAATTGTTTTTTCTATTTCTATAAAGAATGTCATTGGGGTTGAGGTTGGGGTTCAGTGGTAGAATGCTTGTCTTAGCACACATGAGGCACTGGGTTCAACCCTCAGCACCACATAAAAATGAAATAAAGATATTATGTGTCCACCTTCAACTAAAAAATGAATATTAAATCCCATTGGGATTTCCATAGGAGTTGCATAAAATCTGCATTACAATTTTGGTAGTATGGCCATTTTGACAATATTAATTAAGCCTATGGGAGAACTTTCCATCTTCTAAGATCTTCTTCAATTTCTTTAGTGTTCTGTAGTTTTCACTGTAAAAGTTTTTCACCTCTTTTGCTAATCTATTCCTGAGTATTTGATTTTTTTGAGACTATTATTAATGGAGTGGTTTTCCTAATTTCTTTTTCAGTGGATTCATCACTGATGCATAGGAATGCATTTGATTTATGGGTGTTGATTTTATATCCTGCTACTTTGAATTCATTTATTTATTCTTGAAGCTTTTTCCTGATGGAATTTTTTGGATCTTCTAAATATAAAATTATGTTGTCAAAAATAGTGATAGTTTGAGGTCTTCTTTTACTATTCATAAACCTTTAATTTCTTTCATCTGTCTTATAGCTTTGGATTCAGTTTTCAGGACCATATTGAAAAGAAGTGTGTCTTGTTCCACATTTTAGAGGGAATGCTTTCAGTATTTCCCATTTAGAACGAAGTTGGCCTTGGGTTTAGCATAGATAGGTTTTACAATGTTGAGATATGTTCCTAAGATCCCTAGTTTTTCTAGTGTTGTAAACATAGAAGAGTGCCATATTTTAGCAAATGCTTTTTCTACGTCTATTAAGATATCATATGATTCTTGTCTTTAAGTCTATAGAATCACATTTATTGACCAAACTTGCATCCCTGTGATAAACCCCATTTGATCGTGGTGCACTATGTTTTTAATGTTTTCATATACAATTTGCCAAAATTTCATTGAGATTTTTTTGAGTCTATGTTCATCAGGGATATTGGTCTTTCTTTTATATGTCTTTTTCTAGTTTGGATATCAGGGTGATACTAGCCTCACAGAATAAGTTTGGAAGGATTCCCTCCTTTCCTATTTTATGTAATAATTTGAGGAGAATTAGTGGTACTTCTTTGAAGATCTTATAGAACTCAGTTGATAATTCATCTGGTCCTGGGCTTTTCTTGGTCGATAGACTTTTGATGGCATCTTCTTTTCATTGTTTTAAATTAATCTATTTAAATTATGTAGGTCCTCCTGATTCAGTTTGTGTAGGTCATATGTCTCCATAAATTTGTTGATGTGTCGAGATTTTCTATTGTATTGGAGTATAAATTTTCTTTTTTTTTTATTGTGGGTTGTTCAAAACATTACAAATTTCTTGACATATCATATTCCACACTTTGATTATGAACTCCCACCTTCACCCCATACACAGATTGCAGAATCACATCAGTTACACATCCATTGATTTACAAATTGCCATACTAGTGTCTGTTGTGCTCCGCTGCCTTTCCCATCCTCCACCCTCCCCCCTCCCCACCTCTCCCCTCCCCTCCCCTCCTCTCTCTCTACC